>NW_024042476.1:0-25673 GCF_014851395.1 Micropterus salmoides | reverse complement strand
ACGTAGTCTAAACAACAGTCCTGCAATAAATCCTCCTTCACGAAGGTTGTAAACTTCAGTTTGTGTTGATTCAAACGTACGATCACTGTGGAGAACATAGACTGAACCACACTGCACTTATTATTTTGTCTAGGGCTGCAGCTATCAAGTTCCAATTTTTCAATTCAATCTGGCCTACTATTTTCCTGATTAATCAATCAATCGATCTATAAAATGTGACAAAACAAGTGTGAAATGCCTGTAGAACTTCTTAAATCCAGTGTTACAGCTCAGTAGCACCACAAACTCCGTCCTCCACACTGATCAACACAAACTGAACTTTTCAACCTTGATGAAGGAGGATTTGTTGTATTAGACTGCGTTAGTTTCAGCCAGGTGTACCTAATAAACTGGACACTTGAGAGTCTGTGAAGCCACACAGTAAAGTTCCCCTTCAGACGCTTTGCTGCAGTGCTCTGTCCTCTACTTCCCCCTGCTGGACAAGGACAGGAACTGATCCAGAGTCAGTTCAGCACGTAGAAGAAGAGCAGCAGAGAGTCGAGGAAGATAAGACGGATGTAATGAAAAATGTCATGAAGGCGACATCAAAAAGAGCGAGGGGACGGACGCAGAGTGCAGTGTGTACCAGGTATCAGCCTCCTCCGGGCCATGGCCGCCGCTTTGTGGGATTCATACTCCACGAAGGCAAAACCTCGGTTCCTGCTCTTATCTGTGGAGCTGGGGTACACGATCACCTCCACCACCCCCTCCGTCACCTGGGAGACACACGAGGAGGAGAGGACCATGTAATTAGAGGGAAACATGTAGAAACTGTGTGTGGAGGTCGATGAAGAGCGCAGCCAGTAAACAGTAACTCTGCTGCTTCCTGTCCTGTGACCTGACACGCCACCTGATGTTGATGAGGGGAAATACCTGCTGCTGGACAGAAGTATTTAGACACTCGATCTCTTTGTCTTACTTTAAATGCTCTTCAGTAAACATCACCAAGCTGCTGATAAAACCAATATTGTATGGACAACCAAAATAAACAAACATCCAGGCTGATGATGAAAGCAGCTCTGTGCGTTGAGCGACGAAAAAGGTTATCGTGTTTAGGTTTGTCACCACTTTATGAATGAGCTCCAAAATGTTTAAATGTAATAGGGTTGCTGAGCTACAATAAGCTAAAGGTTACAGGGACGCTCCACATCTCTGTGTCAGACTCACTCTGTCTCTGCTCCGCTGCCTGTCGGCTGACTGACTCAGCTGAGTTGATGATGATACACTGTTCGGGTTGAGATTATGTTTGTTTTGCTTCATTACAGACTGACTGTCTGTCTGTGTGTAGAAAGTGTTGCATGAGGGTTTAGTGCAGTGTTTCCCATTAGTTTGCGAGACCATGGCGGCCCGCCATAGTGTCAAAATGAACCAAAAATATGTTGTATGTTATGTAACACATTGTGGGAGCTGCCTTGCGCTGCTGAAGCTCGCACGCTCACACGTTTTGGCTTCTGACTCAAGACAACCACTTTTCTTTTGAGGTAACTATGGTTACATTCACGGTCTGTTTCGGTCACTCGTTTGTGAGAAGCACGATTAAGCTAGCCACACCTAAATTTGGAGTCCACACGCATTCAAGCCTTTATGGTAAATCCACTGAAACGGACCAGAGCGAGCTGACAGGCAGGTTAGTGACTTTATCCTGTCAGTTTCTCTCTTTACAAAGACAAGTGTTGCAGTATGAGAGTCCTTCCTGAAGAGAGGCTGTGAAGTCTTCATGTTACGCCATACGAGAACCACATACAACATTATTTATCAAACTGGGTCAGACTTTATCATTTTTAGCGCAAGGAAACACATGTGACAAGGTCCATTGTTATGACCTGGCTCAGAAGGCCACAACAAAAGGGAGACACACCGCGGTAAACGTTTAACAAAATATATTTCTTTAACTCAAAATAAGCCTAATTAAGACTTGTGACGAAGTAAAGATGATGAAGTATGGGTAGGGCTGGATGATATGAGTGAAACTTGAAGAAATCTGATGGTTAATTGTGGTTTAAACTCGTCTTTATGGTCAACACTTGGTGCCAAACAGTGGATCACTTCACAAATCTGAGGCAGAACATTCAAAACAATTGACAAAATCTTTGTTAACAAATACGCAGTAAAATTAAGTAGAAGGTTTTTCAGTCCTTTTTCTCAACAAAATAAACATCATAATTTTATATTTATCTGTATTTTAGTCTTTTCAATGTTTTCATGCTTTTATCTTGTATTGTTTTTGTATTATTGTCTTTTGAGTATTATTGTCTTTACACTTGTTAAAGCACTTTGTAACTTGTTTTTGAAAAGTGCTCTACAAGATTATTATTATTATTATTATTATATCTTAATAAAAAAATAAGTTCTAATTTCTGTATGATTCAAGTGAATAAAATCAAACATTTATTGAATATTTACTGAACATTTCTTATTATATTATTGTTATTGTTTTACTGTGCAACATTAGGTATGGGGTATGAACATCAGTGGTTTAAGTCATGTCAGGGTAGGATGACGGATTCTTGGAAAATGTGTTTAAGGGTGTTGTAATGTGCAAGAAACAATAACTACAACTAAACAATATGTCCAGAACCAAGGCAAAGGTGGAACCTGTGGAGCGAAACAGATGGTAGTAAGTTAGCAGGGAGGTCTGTGACCTCAGCCCAGCAGCATCATCCCTAAGAATGAGATTAAGATGTTACAAATACTCTACAGGTATTCGCTCAGGTGCTCAGAGTTACTGCAATCAGTCTCAGCTCTTCACCTGCAAGGGACAGAGATTGGACACGCCCACATACGACCCCACAGGGCGTCACAACGTACAGTGTGGAAATAAGATTAATTGGATTATATTCACAGAAAGTATAAACATATTACATTAAAAGTATTATTACTTATTCTATTTTATATTCTTTGATTTAGGGTTGTTGGAAAAACATTAAATAAATTTGGTGACTTTTGTTGCCGTTTCATCACCATTTATATACAATGGGTTTATGATCAAATAGTTACTAATACTGGAGAACAACATTGTTTACAAAAGTGCAAAGTTCTTCATAGATGGCCTTTTAATTTTGCACCAAATTAATGCATTTAACAGAACCAGTGAACAGTAACCTTATCTGGACACCAATGAATCTCTGCAGGTCTAGGAAAGATAAATATCCCCACACTGGAACTAACCTTCAGATATGGTGTTGGCATTGTGTTCACACGTTGGCCGAGTCTCAATGAACTTGAGTCTTCATCAGTCTCCAATGCTTCTTCATCACACCTGAACCTGGCTCACAGTATTTACATCACAGCATCCAGCGGCCACTGAAGCTGCGAAGATGCAGCCGGCTGCTGTGTGTGTTCACCGTAACGCCAGGTTCCACATGTGTCCACATACTTTTGGCCAGTAACAGTATCCATCGGTCCACATCATGTAGTTTTGACAAGTGCTATACCAATACAAAATGTTCAAAGTGTTTTAGCCTAAGTTTTGTTTTCAGGTTTTATTTTAGGTTCATTTAAACAACGTCACTGAACCTTTTCCAAAAGTTAATTGAATCTGATGCAGTCCGATTTAAAAACTTATTTATTTCTTCAAGATTGTCACGCCTGCGGGACCTCTTAATGTGGTATCTTGGGGACGCACAAAGTCCCATTGCTTTCCTCTCCTGTGTTCCTGCTGTTAGAACTTTTTTATACCTGGTTGACCCGTCAGTCATGTTTATGAAAAAGACGCTTGTTATGATGTGAGTGTCGGGGGGGGCCGTACCTTCTTCATCTCCTCCATGATCTCCTCCTTCCTCTTGTCTTTGGGGATGGAGCCGATGAAGAGGCGGCAGTTGTCCAGACTCACACACACTCCGATGAACTTCCCCAGACGGATCTCGTAGTTGTCCAGCATCTGGATGGCTCTCTGAGCCGCTTCTCTGGACAACAATAAAATCAGCCGTTCGTTAATAATCACAAGGATAATTCACTGCAGCTCCTTCTGACAGCTGACTCATGTTGTTTAAACTGCTGATTACTGAAGTGTGTTTTGGTTAAAAAGATCCCCTGATGAGGTTTTACAGGTGAGTTTGAAGTAAATTGATTTCTAATGTTATTCTGAATAAATAATAAACTGTATTGACATGATGTTGGCGGGGCCTCAGGCTCCAGCACAAGAAGCTGACAGAACGTCTGCAGATAAGTTTGATTATTTGAGCTCATAAAATATTGTTACTGTGTAAAAACATTAAACTGTTTATGAAATGCACTCTGGGAGTCACCTGTTGGTGTACATGACGAAGGCGTAGCCGCGGTTCTCTCCGCTGAACTCCATCATCAGCCTGAACTCGTAGATCCTGCCGGCTCTCTCGAACAGGGGGACCAGCTCGTCCTCGTACATGTCTCTGGGAATCTTCCCCACAAACACCTCGCAGCCCCGTGGCGGGGGCGGGCCCTCCCAGCCTGCAGCGCCCAAACACATGGTCAAGAGAGTCGGAGCTTTTACTGCAGCTGATCCCAGGCCAGTTAAAGGACAAGTACCAAAGTACATTTGCTACAAACTGACATTACAGAACTAACGGTTGGTAATGTAACACAGGGACATTTATCACGAGTCAGGCCACATGACTCTTACTTACCTAAACTAGTCGCGTTAACCGATACCGAGGTCAGTCTAAGTATCTCAGCGAGTTCTGTTTGTGTGACAAAGACCAATAAAACAGCTTGAATAAACGGCCAGTTTGAATAAAAGCTGTCATTGCCCGTCAGCTTTTGGATCCTTTGAGGAGAAATGTTTCTGAAACGTGAAACAGAGGGGGTTCTTGTTTGTTTCTGGCCTCGTCATGAATGAACATGTTTTAGTGAGGATGTCAGTCAGGTCTCAGGTCTTCTTGTAACAGATTGGTCAGATCACGGCGGCTTTATGGAATCAGGGATCATTTAGGTTATTCATCCCTCCCACGCAGCTGGATTTCCAAGCAGGCGACTTTAATCAGACATTCCTTGACGTGAAAAAGTTTGAGAAATACTGTTGTAGATTGCTTACAGCTCTGATGTTAAAGCTGAAGCAATGGACTGACTAATCCATCACCAGGAAAAAGTTTCAGCAACATGTGTGATATAGTCTGTGGGGGGTTTGTGGTGGGAAGTGTGTCTCCCGGTGTGTGAGGTGCGCAGTCACAGAAACGTTTAGTCAGTTAGAGCTGCAACGATTACTTAACTGATTAGTCGGCTGACAGAAAAAAAATCACACTATTTTTTATTTTAGCACAATTATTTAAGCAACTTTTATAAACAAATATGTCAAACATTCCCCAGTTTGAGCTTCTCACATTTTAGGGTTTGATGCTGTTTCTTGTCAAACATGATAGTGAACTAAACATGTTTGGATGCTGGACAGTTTGGTTGGACAAATCAAGACATCTGAAGACATCCCCTTGGACTTCACTATTTAAAATATATTTTATGGCCAAATGACTAATCAAGAAAATGATAGGCAGATTATTCGATAATGAAAATTATGTGCAGCCCAACAAAACAAAATGTACACTTGAATATATCAGGAGGTAAACATCTTCACACTGTTTGGTGACTGTGTTTAGTTTCTGTAACTTTGACCGGACTGAATCATGACCCTTGGAAACATGTGTCTTGCGAAGATATTTAGTTACTGTTGGCCATTTATACAGTGAGTTTACCAGCTGTTTATGAAGCTTTTCTACCAGCGAGCTTGTATAGAGACGTAACTTATATCCGTCTTTTATGTGAAGCCCATCGAGCAGCGTTCCTGTTGGGGTTTCCGGTCTTTGGTCCCCGTTCAGCAGTTTATTTCCTGTAATGGTAGAGAGTTGTTTGTCCCACTTGTGAGGTTTAGGTTAGTTCTAGAAAGTGTAGCCTAATTTTGATGTCTTTTTGTGCTTAAGGATTTTCTTTTCATGCCACACACACTAATATATGACTAAAAGTGCTTGCGCATCTGTATCTACATTTTACGTCACAATAAAATGCTCAAAAGACGTCCTGGCCCTCCGTGTCCTCACTAGACATCTCATATTGCTGATTAAATCTCCAAACCACCAGGAGCTCCTCTACATCTGCATCTAGACCATAGAGGATGGTTCTTCATAAGAGACCCTGACGGAGCGTAAACAGGACATTACAAACGGACAAACAAACATTTAAATGTATATTTCTTCAGGTTCTTGATGTCACACACACACCTGGCGGGGGTCCACCGTACTTCCTCTGTCCGTTCTCCTGCACCATGTTGTATCCCGTCTTCTCCATCAGATCGAGCAGGGCCATCTCTTTGGCGCAGGACGCTTTGAACTCGTCCTCGCCCACCAGCGGGCTGATTTTCCCAGAGTCTCCATCCATGTCTGCGTCTGACTTTCTGTCCCCGTCTGCCCAACAGACACTACAGTCAGCTGTCTGCTTCAACATTCAGGTCATATGAGGGAAGACACCAGAGAGCTGCTCCAAACTACAGCTGAGGTGGGGAAATGTATCAGGAATCAAGCTAAACACAAGAGACTGGGATCATTTTTTTTATCTTTTTGACGCTGCGTTTCGACACGACGAATTACTGATACTCATCAGGTGTAAAACAAACACAAGTTACTTTAACTGAACTAATTCAATATCCTGATCAACAAAATATTAATCAGAATATTAAAATAAACATTTTGATGACTTACCAAGAATATCCAGCTTGTACAAGTTTTACTATATTACTATTTTATAGGCTAAAAGGAATAACGGACAGATCAATCAATATTACAAAGAACTAAAGAACGGCACAAGTTGCTATAAGTGATTCTGGTTAAACTTTAAATTGTCTTTCTTTTTTGAATTGTCGTTTAAGTGGGACGTCATCAATTAATTTTCAAAGAGTAACTCTATCGCAGACAAGAGGCGATAAATGTGATTATTTTCTGGTTTCTTTGCTCCCCACTGACAGTAAACTGAAACGATTTGGGGTTGTGATCAATAGAGAAACACAGATCGACATGTTTTAACATTTTATGGACCAAACAACCAACCGATTAATCAGTGATTTATCACTGCAGCAAGCCAACAAAACCTAAGTTCAACCAAAATTAAGTTCAGTATAATGTGCAAACCTGCTTTAACGTCACATTTCAGTTTTATATATTATTTATAAGCAGCAGGGCAGATTAATATACCCGGCACACATCACTCAGAGCTGCAGATGAATAACTATTGAATGAGTTTAAATCCAAAAGTTTCCTGAAGAACTGATAATCTGAAATGTGTTGTGTTCACTAAAATGTTCACACGTTATTTAGTCGATGCTAAAAGTGCAAAGGGAGACATCCATTGTAAACACATGAATCCAAACACTTGCATTAATAAGATTTCAGAAATTGGAAATGAAGATACATTAAACTAAAAAACACCCAACACCACTGTGTGTTGCTGACGGCTGTAGGTTAACTTTGATTTAGGATAAATGAAGACCTTCTGCATTATATGTCACACGATTACTATCACTGCAAGACCTAAACCTGCCACAGATAAATTTACTATAACCTGAAACCCTGCTTTGACATCACATTTCAGTTTAATTTATTAATATTAAGGCTTACTTTACCCAACACAGTCTCAGAGCCACAGACAAACTATGATATGATTTAACGTTAAATCCACTTGCAATATACAAATCCCACATTGACACTCACTACTAATTTTATTTTTACTTGTGAAAAGCTTCCCAAAGAACATAATCTGAAAAGATAATGTTGTTAAAGCTAGCTAACGTCAGCTGGCTAACCTTAACCTAATATAGATTTCTCTCTCTTTTTCTATGGATTTGGCCAACACTAACGGTGCAAAAGGACACATCCATTATCAAAACATAAATCCTGACGCTTGATCTACTTTAATAAGATTGTCAGAAATGACCAATGAAGATAGTTTAACTAAAGTTACTCTTCAATGTGCTGTTTGGCTAACTTCATCTGTTACGTCCTGTGGACCGCTCAGAACCGTGAGAAAGTCCCGAGTCCCGACCAATAAGCAAGTATAAACATTATTTTAAAGTAATTAGCTTGCTAACCAATATGTGTAAACTGTATGAATTATGCCAAGTCGTAAACAACAGCATGAAGAAGCTAAAAGCTAGCTCAGCAGCCTTTATGCTAGCGGCTCTGTAACGTAACGGTAACTTTGGTTTCCCACGCAAAACTTCTTCCAACCGTTTTTAACTGAGCTACCCAAGAATAAACTCCTACCGGCTCCGACTGTCGACATTCCTCCTCACAGTGAAACGTTTTTCTTCCTAGAGGAGTTAAAACCTCAACCACTAACAGTAGATGTCAGGAACAGTAGATGTCAGGAACAGTAGATGTGTAACGTTAACGTGCTTCTACTATTAAAGTAACTTACCTGGAGCGTCTACTCAAATCAACTGGCCGATATTATGATTGACATGAAGGTCAGGCCCTCTGAGCCAATCAGCACGTTCATCTGGGGCACGGTGGGCGGGACAACATGTAGATACGTTCTTATTAAAAATGTATTAATTTATAAAATTATAATAAATGAAAGTGAATAAAATACATTAAAAAATTAAATTAAAGTTGATTTTTTAAAATTAGATTTCTACTGAATGCCAAAAGCTGCAGCACCAGCCTTCAATTTACTGTGTTTGTGTACTTGTATGTGTGCATAAAATGATTTAATCCACAGGCAATATGTTTGCTTTTATTTCTTCAATGAAGGCAAAAAAATAAAAAAATAAAAAAACAGTGAAAGAAATTTTCATTAGGGCAAATGTTTTCCCAGAGATTAAAAATGCATCAAGCATTTGTCATGGAAATGCACATGGGAAATTGTGTTCCTAATTTTAGTTCCCATGACACAATTTATAAATAAAATTTTGTTTATATAACCCAATATTACAAATGATAAGGACCTTTACAATGTGACCAGCATACAACACCCTCTATCTACCTACATAGTTTAATTTTGATTTAGGTTTTTAGTCACTTAAACACAGTTGCAATAAATTGACCATACAGTTGTGAAAGTGTTTAACACTAATTCACTATAATAAGAACATTAATTGTAATTGGCCTTCCTGACAATTCCTCAGTATTTTTTTTTTTTGCAGTATATAAATGGAAGTTGTTATAGTTTTGTAAGTGTTAAGTCCACACAGCAGTATAGAATAAAAACTGAGTTATGATTCAAGATGTATAAGCTAGTTAATATGTGCATGTTTCTTTTTGATGATTAAAAGTGCTTTACAAATAATTTTAAATATCACATATAACAATAGTTGCGCAGGATACTCCATTAACCAGAAAATACAACAAACTCAGGATTATCAACCAAAAATATTATATTTATTAGACTCAAGTCATCATTTTACATTTTTATCATTCTCGTGTGTACTTGACATTTCCAGATGCATCCCGAGTTTTATTCACTCTCCTGGTGTCATACAGTATGTTATCTACACTCACCGCCCACTTTATTAGGTACACATGTTCAATCGCTCGTTAACACAGATAGCTAATCAGCCAATCACATGGCAACAACTCAATGCATTTAGGCAGGTAGACGTGGTCAAGACAACTTGCTGAAGTTCAAACCGAGCATCAGAATGGGGAAGAAAGTGGATTTAAGCGACTTTGAATGTGGCACTGTTGTTGGTGCCAGACGGGCTGGTCTGAGTATTTCAGAAACTGCTGATCTGCTGGGATTTTAGCCCACAGCCATCTCTAGAGTTTACAGAGAATGGTCAGAAAAAGAGAAAACATCCAGTGACTCAAATAACCACTTGTTAAAACCAAGGTGCGCAGGATACCATCTCAGAACGCACAACACGTCGAACCTTGACGCAGATGGTCTATGCTGCTCCTGTCAGCTATGAACAGGAAAATGAGGCTATAATTCACACAGGCTCACCAAAACTGATGAGTTGCCTGGTGCTACATTCAGATGGTCACAATTTGGCCTAAACAACATGAAAGCATGGATCCATCCTGCCTTTTATCAACGGTTCAGGCTGATGGTGGTGGTGTAATGGTGTTGGGGATATTTTCTTGGCACACTTTGGGCGCCTTAGTACCAATTGAGCATTGTTTAAACGCAACATCCTACCTGAGTGCTGTTGCTGACCATGTGCATCCCTTTATGACCACAGTGTACCATCTTCTGATGGCTACTTCCAGCAGGATAATGCACCATGTCACAAAGCTCCAATCATCTCAAACTGGTTTCCTGAACATGACAATGAGGTCACTGTACTCCAGTGGCCTCCACAGTCACCAGACCTCAATCCAACAGAGCACCTTTGGGATGTGGTGGAACGGGAGATTCTCATCATGGATGTGCAGCCGACAAATTTGCAGCAACTGCGTGATGCTATCATGTTAATATGGACCAAAGTCTCTGAGAAATGTTTCCAACACCTTGATGAAAGTATGTCACAAAGATTTAAGGCAGTTCTGAAGTTAAAAGGGGATCCAACCCGGCACTAGTGGCCAGTGAGTGTGTGTGTGTGTGTGTGTGTGTGTGTGTTTGTGTGTTTACGAGGCCATCCAGATGAGGAAGGGCAGCTGGACGGCCAGCAGAACGGAGCAGGTGGTCACAGCTCCCAGGTAGAGGAGCAGGCACGCCGCCAGCACCGCCGACACCTTGGCAACACGCCGACTCAGCAACAGCTTCCTCACCGTCTTACAGAACTGATGAAGAGGAGGAGAAGAAGAAGAAGAAGAAGAGAGGGGGGAGTGAGAAAAAAAAGTCAGGGGTTGCTGACACGAGAAAAAGAATTTGAAAAAGGTCGTCAAAATAGCGACCAATTAGATTTCTGTCAATCAACTAATAGTTTCAGCTGCTCTTGTAGAAACTGTTAGTTTGGTAACATCATATATATTTTGAAAGTAACTGAAGCTGTCAAATAAATGTGGTGAAGTAAAAAGTACAATATTTCCCTCTGAGGTGGAGTAGAAGTACATTCTTCTGCTGACATTTTATTTGAGAATTACAGAACATTTGGACTTTTATTTATTGATAGTGTGTTGTGTTCAGTCTATATCTATACATTAGACATTTGGACACCTGTGTGTTTGTGTGTTTAACTGTAATACATGCATGACAACACTTTTCTGCAAACTGATTTCTCCTACACACAGACAAAGTGTTTTCATTAATCAGTGTGAAGCGGCTTTGTGTGCTTGTTCAAAGATGGTTGGTGCAAAAACCCTATTTAGTATAAAGAGTTTTGCAAGAGATGTATGGTGTTTTTGTTTATATGGTTTTGTGTGCAGAGTTTTGCAAAAGCAGCCCATAGATTCAAAAAATGTGCCTAAGCCATCAGAAAGAACTGTAACTCCATTACAGAGTTTACAGTTAAAAGCATAGAACCACTAGATGGAGTCAGTACACTGTCTTGCTGTAACGTTCAGAGTGAGCTTCAGTTCCTACATCAGTATTATCAGTAATCAACTTGAATTTTCTCTCAGGGATCAATAAAGGATCAGCTACACTGTTAATATCTTATTCTGCTGCTATCTGAACGACTCATGACTTCAATCACTGTAAATCTTCTGTTACTCTTGGAGAATCATTTATGAGATGAGATGCCTATTTCCTCTGCACTTATCAGTGGATTCTGTGTGTTCAACGTGTGTTGACGCTGCCTAAAATAGTGGTAAATAGTGTCGCTGTGCTGTTATACGATGCAAGCAGCAGTATAAAGATGGTCTGAAAGAAATTTCCCAACTCACACACCTAGAGACGCTCAGTGGTGGGAAGTAAGTACGCACAGAAACAACAGAGCGTTCATTGAGGTGACTGTTGCTGCAACAGGGAGGCTTAACCCGGTTACAATGGAGGCAGGTCTGATCTGGGATCAGCATTAATCTGCAGCAGCTACAGTACTACTGTGTATCTACAGTATATCACTCTGTGTATATACATTATATCACTCTGTCTATATACATTATATTACTCTGTGTATATACATTATATTATTCTGTGTATATACAGTGTATTACTCTGTGTATATACATTTTATTACTCTGTGTATCTAGAGTATATCACTCTGTCTATATATATTATATCACTCTGTGTATATACAGTATATTACTCTGTGTATATACATTATATTACTCAGTGTATATACATTTTATTACTCTGTGTATCTAGAGTATATCACTCTGTGTATATACAGTGTATTACTCTGTGTATATACAGTGTTTTACTCTGTGTATATACAGAATATTACTCTGTGTATATACATTATATTACTCGGTGTATATACAGAATATTACTCTGTGTATATACAGTGTATTACTCTGTGTATATACAGTGTATTACTCTGTGTATATACATTATATTACTCTGTGTATATACAGAATATTACTCTGTGTATATACAGTGTATTACTCTGTGTATATACAGAATATTACTCTGTGTATATACAGTGTTTTACTCTGTGTATATACAGTGTATTACTCTGTGTATATACAGTGTTTTACTCTGTGTATATACAGTGTACTACTCGGTGTATATTACTCTGTGTATATTACTCAGTGTATATACAGTGTATTACTGTTTGTTGTGCAGTGTCACCTGAAACGTCTGGAAGCTCATGGCGGTGCCATAGCGACAGTACATGACGAAGTGTTCACAGTTGTACCACAGCAGGCTGTAGGGCACGTGGCCCTGCAGCTTCTCCGCCCGCCTGGCCACCTCATCCCCCTGCAGCGCCGCTCGGCTGCACACCTGGACGCAGGAGAGGACAGTTAGTTAGCTGCTGTTACTGCCGTACTACCGCTACTCCTACTCCTTCACTACTGCAGCACCACTGCTACTCTACATCTATACATCAAACTACCAAAGGCTGTAAATCATCTCCAACTTGAGCAGCTACAGCAATGACTTGCACAATAATACACTGGTATTAATGAAATCTAAAAAGGATCATTCTGCAATATGACTTTTTAAAAGTCTTACAAGTATTTTTTGTTAGTACTTCAGTACTTTTACTTAAGTACAGTAAAAGTTGCCATGCAGGTCTTTTACCTCTAGTGAACATTATTGTTTTTCTAATTTTACTTCACTTTTACTTTTACTTGACTACACATATTTACTGGAGTAACAGCAGCAACAGCAAAGCACCACCTGCACCTGGTTTGAGCATCTCTAAGGGAAAACCTCCATCACCTTGTCCATGGTGTTGACGAGTATCTGTGATCCGTAGGCGAAGTCCTCCACTGAGTCCACCCTCACACTGCCACACTGAGGAGAACACACATTTATACTTGATGTATTGATGCTTGGTACCTGCGGCCATAGACCAGAGGTTCCGCTACTTTACTGGATTTTGAAAACTTTCTACTTTTCTTCTATTCGATTTAAGATGGAGGAGGTAAATATTGTTCTATTTGTTCCACTAGATTTCTGTTTCAGCTGGAGTTCATGTTCCTCCCTGCTTCTTCGCTTCTTTTAGTTCTTCCCTGGGAGTCAGTCTTCCTTCCTTCCCTCTGTCCTCTCAGCTCTTAATTATTTCTTTCCCACTTTCCTTCCCCTTGTTCTGCAGGTGATCTGAAGCCACAAAATCCCCCCCAACTAACTTGGAGTAACTCAAGGCCCTCTTAGCTGTAAACCACATCTCACTGTCTCCTTCAGCAGATGGAGTTTGTTTGGTTGTCACAGAAGATTTACTGTAAAGATTAGTAACTCTTCAGCACAGTGAGTTCATTTACTTTTGATTCTTTCTGCTGCTACATTAAAGGATCTGCGTTCTTCTTCCACCACTTTCGACACCGTTTGTGTTGCACAAAAGAAATGTCTGTATAAATGCATTTGTCTCACCAGCCTAACAAAGCACAGCGGAGCTGCTGCACTGAACACTCTCACATCCCCACAAACTCAGCTGGTGCCGTTTCAGCTAAATAGCTGTAAACACCTTCTGAAGATCTCGACCCAAAGAAAATGTCAAACTGGAACTGCTAAGATAAGATCATGCCTCACAGAGCAGATCCTGGGATGAGCAGACGGGATGTTTTGGTACCTTGGCCAGTACTCCCAGGAGGAGCCTGCTGTTGGTGACCATCTGTTTGATTTGAGTCTGGTCACTGGAGACGACGGGCATGATGTCGGGGATGAAATGAGCTACTCTGGGGAGAAGGAAAGGAAAGGAATCAAGAGGAAGAGGAAGAAGAGGGATGAGGAGAAACAGAAAGAAAGACAAAGGCAGCGATTTGGATCAGCATGACTCAAATTTGAGCTCAAAATACATTTAAATGTCCTTTCTGAGGATGACTTGTGGGTAGTAATAACATCAGCATCACTGAAGCTTCAGACTCACCTGCCTCCCCCCAGGTAAATCCCAAAGTGTGTGAACAGAGTCCTGGGAACCTCCAGCAGGTCTCCCCTCTGGAGCTTCAGCTCGCACTTCCTGTCTGTCCTCCCCACTGTCTCTCCATCTGCCTCCTCTTCTTCCGCCGGCCTCTTCTTGTCCTTCACATCGTGTCTCTGCGTGGAGATGAAGAGCAGAGCGAGCAGCTGCAGGGGAAACATGGCGAGAGAAGGAAAGCGAAGCCGTCACCGGGTGGTTTTTATTCTCTGGCTGGGAGGGATTAGTTAATGCTGCCACGGCTGGTCCGGGATCAGAGCTGTGTAGCTTTAGTCCGCACCAGCTGAAGGTCTTGATAGAAAAGCAACAGTTTTAGCAGAGAGTTAGCAACAAATATAGTGAACGAGCAGCATTTCTCAAAGTGAATATTGTTTAAAACACACCTGCTCAGGATAATGACGTCATGGCAGAGGTGGAGGTGAATTCCTGCACCACATTTAGTGAAAAACCAGCATTACAGTGCACAAATACTTTCTATCACAAGTAGAAGTCCTGCTTTTAAGTAAAAATTTTAAAAAGTACCGACATTAAAATATACTTTAAAGCAGGCTGCCAAAAGAAAAAGTACTCATAATGCAGAATGGCTCATTTCTGAATTACATATTTTATATTATTGGATCATAATTAGTGATGCATTTATGTCTTCATCACTTTGGTGTTGCAGCTGGTAAAAGTGAAGCTAATTTACTTTTTATTTAATTACTGGGTGGCTTAATCAATAACACAGTACATCATAACTTACATGTTGATAATATTTAGTCTTAATAATCTAAAGTAACTGAAGTTATCAAATACACATAGTGGAGTAAAATAGTTTGATGTTTTTCCCTCTAGAATGTAATGCAGTTTAAGTAAGTACAAGCAGCTCAAATGAAGTGCATCTTGCAGAGTGGTGAAAGTAGGACTGCAAGGTAAAGGTACTTTATTGTCACGTACACATTCACAAGCAGCCAGAGCTCAGGGAGGCAGCTAAGACTTTCTCAGAGTTTTGCTGAATCGCGTAAAGCTCTGAACAATAGAGAGCTGAGGATTATTACAATTAAGCAACTTCACTGTGACCATTTCTCAATTAAGTTCACACTGTGTTTCTCAACAGCAGCACAGAGAGGGAAAAGGATTATGAGACGGATAAGGACAAGGTGAACACAGCATTTCAGACTTTTATAGCCTACGTATTGCTGACGGAGTATAAAGTACACTCACTACTTCAGTATGAAAGTCCTTTTTTTTTGTTCCTCCACTGCATTTGTTTTCATATTAATCTGCTGAAGGAGGAGAGTTTCTCTGAGCTCACCTTCCTGCAGGGTTTATGACATCACAACTAGTTTGGAGCCAATCACATTCCAGTATCAAACTCACACATATGTGAGGTCGAGACTTGAAGCCTCCAGGTCCCAAACACAGAGAGTGGACTGTGACCAGCTGTTAAACGTTTTTTCACCAGGGAGGAACCACTTTCTTTTGCAGAAAAAAAAACATTTGAGACTGAATTATAATTCAAAGCAGTGTTTCTGTGTGTCCTAAAACATACTCGAGACATGACCTCTGACCTCTGGGTGTCCAAAGACAGAAAATTCTAAAGAAGTTTAAATCAAAAAGAGAATTTAGTGGGTTTTTTGTTTCTGATTTCACAAGATGTTTCTGTGCCAGGTCACTGCTCTGCACTGTGAATGTACTCTGTGCAGGACACGGCTTGCTGTTCATGCTGTTGTAATTCCTAGAGTCTGCCAGTAGAGGGAGATGAAGGTCACAGATGTACAGGAGGACTGTACTAAATATTTCCATGAGTAAGACCCTTTCAACTGTCCTGAAATGTGACTTTACATCTAAGAAACTTCAACAAGAGATTATTGTGGAGCACAAAATATAATTTAAAATATATTATAATTATATTTAATAAATTTTATGAAGTAATTTTTACAGATATGTAATTCGCTTTACAAAATAACCTCCAGTGAACACGTAATTCTAAATTAATTATCTTTACATGGAAAATATATGGAATAAAAATGTGAAATTTCACAATACTACTTATCCTTAATTATCCTGGGGGGGGGGGGGGGGGGGGTGTTCAATCTTTTGCATGTTTAAATCTCTAAAGAAGCATTGTTGTTAGTTTGATGTACTTTCTGCACAATCTGCTACAAAACAATGACTAAAACTGTGCTTGCTGCACAATGTTCTGAACAAGAGCTATATAAACACAAATTAATGTTTATTAATATTTTGGAACAGTCTCCTTGGTATTTTACTGCCCTTTACAGCACAACGTGGCCCTGAGGCAACACTACACTCCCTCGGTGGAGGAGTGACCATTTTAATAATTGATACATTATCAGACTTAATCCCTCAAATAAATAGGATGAAACTGTCACTTTATGAAAAACCATCATGTGTGCATCAGTAGAGGGTTATAATCCGTGTGTATTATTAGGCTATAACCAATAAGATGTTGCTGAAAAAGAATTAAAATTTCACTTATTTATTGCTTTATTATTTATCAAATAATTAAAATAAACTGTAAATATCAGAGTTCTTTTAGGATTCTTCTGTTTGTAACCTTTTCAATTTCTAAAGAAACCTACTGATTTTAATGCCAAATGCTGCATTTAATTAAAATTGTCAAACTGAAGGTCCAGTTCAGACAAATAAATGGTTTGATTTACCAGAAAATTACTGAGAGGACCAAACAAAAGTTGAATTTCAATACAAAGACCAAAATTTAGCGTTAGCTGTTGCTCCTCTTCACTGATGACGACTTATATTATTGCCTCAATTTAAACTTCTCAGAGTCACAGAATTCAACAAGTCCTTCGTAATTCCACTTCCTTTATTTACATATAAAACAGAGTATAAAGTGTTACAGAGTCATAAAAAATAAATTCTGTACAAAAGTTTGTGACTGTTAGAGAACAATCAGGTTGTGAAAGGATATCTACAGATATTTACAGAAGAGCTTCACAGTGCAGATGGGCTATACAGAGATATTCTGGATGTGTCCCGTGTGCTTTAGTACCGTCAAGATGGCCGCCACAGAGTCAGAGTTTCTCAGTGTAAATATGTTAAAAGGTGTAGGGTGTTCATTCTAGACCTTGGAAACAGTAGTTTTTCCAGGGCTTTCAAGGACGCGGGATGCAGTTAAAAGCTCTGGAAAAAGCTGGTGAGTCAACCTTAGTTTCGGGCTCCTTGAAGAGCCAAGAAAAGTTTAAAATTTTCTCCAAATAAACTACAAAAAAAAGCAGGTTTTCTTTCCTTTTAAGGAAGTCGTTTAAGAGTTGATTTTTTTTTAGAAATAAGAGGCTTTCGCAGGACTGCAATGTGAACTGCTGGGTAAATAAAAGTTCATTAATTTATTTGTCAGAGACCTGAAACGTCTCATTCATATATACTCTGGTTCAAAAACAAGATGTTCTCAGTATTTCTGCAAGTAAATATAGAATAACACCAGACTTTGCTCTCCCAGTACCGCCGCCTGTTTGTCTAACAGAAGCTTTAAATGACATAAACTGGCCTGATTGGACAGATTGGACAGCCAATCAGGACTGTGATGCTTTTACCTGTGTCTTTATTAAAAGACAGCTCACATTATGTGAAAGTGAAATACTATAACGAATCCATCTGAAGCAACACTTTTAAACTGGTCACTCCGACTCTGCGGTTTCCAGACGTGTCATGTGATGTTGGTGAAATGATTACGAGTGACAAGCCGCCATACTGGAAGACGACAAAGGTTATTTCCTAAAATGACTCCTTCAAAACAAAACCTGCAGCTTATTACATGATCTTTGGTCTCTTTAACACCGTATTTTAAAGTTTAAAAAACACCTTTCACTGTTTTAAAGTTGTTTCTAAGTGCTCACCACCTTGTGGGTGGGACTAGGTGATTTTTTGTCTTTTCTGCCATTTTAATGTATTTCTTTTTATTGGTTCAGTCCTGGTTGCTAATGTCGCTCACCCTAACTACGCTGATCTTCTTCTGTTCGTTCTAAACTACAACAAGAGTGTTTAGGTTCAGTCACTATTGCGATATTAACAATAAAATGTAGTGCGATAACTACTTCCTGTCTTTCGATCTTCCAACATGGCGGCCCAGCCTGAATTGAGCCAGCGGTGAGTCTCAAACGCTGACGCCGAGCTTCTAGCTGCACATCCATAGCGTGAAGGGGATGAGGAGGGTGGGCAGGGCGGTGCAGGAGGATATACCCAAACACACCATGGACAGGAGTCCCAGCAGCGCCGTCAGGACAATGTTACGCTGGTCCTGGATCAGCGACTTCAGCCACTCACAGAACTGCAAGAGGAGAAACATTTAAATTGTTAATTTGAAAGAAAAACAGATTAGATTTTTGATTGTAATTTCGCTTGATAAACAACTTAAACAATTATACAAATCATCAATATTGATGGGCTACCTCTCATCCAGCTTTAGGTACACCTCGTTTTCAAAGGTAGGAGCTCTAATGCTTAACCTTTAAGCTAACACAAACAAGAAGTACTTAAAGTGCTGAAATGAGCCACTACACTCCGCTGATGAAGACCATGTGATATGGTCGAATGCTCCGGGGGGGAAGGACCGCTTACTTATGCAGATTTCTCTTTGTGCTTTTCCAAACATTCCCTTCTCTCACTGAGCTAACTTCTTGTAAAAGCATCAAGAATATAATTGACCTGTTCTTTATTTTACTTTGGGCCCCCCCTGAGGCCCCTGTAAGAGCTCACGTTGCCCCCCCCCCCCGCCCCCAACCTTTTTTAATGAACCTGTAAGAAGCAGACTTGGCTCCTGGACTGCAGGCAGGTCAAATGTTTAGGTTAGCAGTTACAGGAAGTGAAACTCGATGAGGGGAAGCTCTCTCTGCAGCAGGAGGGTGAGCCACAGAGTCTGAGTGGACAAACGGGCCACACGCCCCCCTCACATCCCCCACGTTCCTACACTCAGAAAGACGTCCGCACACTAAGTTAGAGTCAAACGCCCAACTGTGGTTCTTTCTTGCCGATGGTCTGTCTTAAAATGTAATTTTATCACAGGTACAAATATATAATCTGCATTACTGTACTTGAAATAAACTAGTTCATGAAGTCTGGCCAACTTTAAATTAGTTGAACTGTGACCCTGAGTTGTGCTGACTCCTGCAAGAACAACTGAAGGCTGCTGAGATAAAAGATGGATGACAAATTAGCAAAATGTATTTTTAGGAAAATGTTCGACTTTGCTTTTTTTGTGCAATTGCCGTTCAATATATTTACATTCTGGGATTATCTCTCCATACAATTAGTGGTAGTCCGCCAATGCTTTGCTGGGTTCAAATGACCTACAGACGAATGAGGGTTTGACAGGAAACTATGTGTAATCCAGTGTTACTGTTTGTAATTTGATATCAGCCTCACTTTTTCCTCTCCTGCAGCTGTATCAGAGCTGGGTTGAGTTTTCTGCTAACGCTAACACAACACTTCCTTCTGCTGCTGCTGCTTCACATTAAAGGTACTGGATGAACATGGCTTGGCTTTGATTGTGAAGCAGCCACAGGACACACAATGCTTTTACTTGTTGCTGAGCATCTACAAAACAAGACGGCAACGGCAATTTAGATGACATTGTTGTCAGCTATTTACAGAATCGCCAAAGAGTCTTTGAACCACCTGGATGAGGAAAAAAACTGTCTGCTGAGTGATAAAAAAAAAACATTTAATACCATTTCCCAAGCTGTGCGTCTGCTTAAAAACCAAGACAAAGATGGCAGCCCACCGGCTACCAAAGTCTTAACTTGGGAAACGGGTCAAAGGTCTTTTTTATTATTCAGTGGACGGATTATTTTTTCATCCAGATGGTTAAAAGTCTTTGAAGAGTCTGGAAACCCCCTTTTAAACAGCCTTCTGGCTTTTTCAAACATCACCGGTTAATTATCTTCTAGAGAAACTGATGGTTACGTCTGAATGTATGCTGACAGATGAGAGACACAAACCGGGGCTCAGTGCCCTCCTTCATCATCATCAGTCGGGATTGACTCTGACTTGCTGCTGCGGTTTTGGTTCCTGGCAGGGGGCTCCGGTCTGAATGCAGCTCTTGTTCTCTCTCTGGACTTTTCCGAGGAGAGGCCCAGATTTTCCTCTTGTTTAAAAACAGTCTCACAGGCTGAAACACTCCCAGCTTCAAGCTGAGTACAGAATTTGACCCTCCTTTTAAATTGTAATCTTTTACACCTGAGCAATAAGACGGTGGAAGAAGTAAACAGATCATTTACTCAAGTCAAAGAATCATCACAACTATGTAAAAATTACTCCATAAGTACATTAGTATTATCAGCTAAATGTAGCCTACTTAAAGTATTCCCTCTGACATTATTACATTGTTAATACTGATGCATCAACGTTAGGGCTCACTCTAACATTCACTGTTAAGTAAAGAACTGATCTTTACTCAAATCTGTATTTTGCAAGCCCATCATATGGTTTTATACACAATCTTAATCTGAAAAGTTAGTAGTAATAATATCTTTCAGGTAACTGTAGTACAGTACAAAGTACTGATAAGTAGTGGATAAGAAGTATAAAGCAGCAGAAAATGGAGATAATCGAGTAAAGTAAATCTTAGTTCAACACCAAATCTGCTTGTAGAACATCTGTAATAGTTTTTTTTATTTTAGGTTTCTGTAAAACAGATATCTTAAGACATGGGACACTTTTATAAAAGCAGCAATCAGATCTGTGGTTTCCTGCATGGGGTCATGTGCAGGCTATGATCCATTTTAATTTCTCTACTTCCACAAACGGTTCGCTATTCTCCCCCAAACCTCCCCCACAGGAAAGCACTCCCTTTCAGACCTGATGCAGAAAATAGACACACCTTCACAGATCTCGACAGCAGCCCGCGAACAGACTACAATTACAGCCTAATCCAGAACAGACCGGTCTTTCTGCAGTTTCCGAGGCTGCACGATCCGACACACTGCAGCAGGCCACCCTTTGTTAAAGCTCAAGGGTGCGTAAAAACGCACGTGTTGGGGTCGCTTCACTAAACCAGAATAAAAAGTTCTGCACCTTCAGATACACCGAGATGAGTTTAAATTATTGTGTGTAATAAATGTGATTATAGCAGGTGGGAAACACAAAGGCAACTTGCAGGAAGTTTAGATGCAAAGTAAATGAATGTTCCACTAATGCAAATTTATTTAACGTCTTCAGATTGAATATATGCTGCTTCTTGGTTTAGATTATGTCTCCATTATGACGTTTAAACCGCGCAAGAACAGCTAAAGATTTGCTGTTATGAAGAAACGCCATCTGTCTGCGGCGCTCTGCACCACAACAAACTGCTGTCACTCTGCGTGGCTAGTGTGAAAATGCTGAAAGTGCATCAGTGTGAAAAGTAGAAACCAGGAAGAACCTTAGATCGATTTAACTTACGCGCGCAAGACCTACATCAAAGCATCCGCCTGCAGCCCTGCGCGTAAAAACTGTTAAAGCACGCGTAAAAAGCGCCACCCGGTGCCGGATTCTCACCTTGTCGGTCTGCAGGCTCTGCGCCGTGCCGTAGCGGCAGAAGGTGACGAAGTGCTCGCAGTTGTTCCACAGCAGGCTGTAGGACACGGCGCCGACCAGCCGCTCCGCCCGCCGGGCCACCTCCTCTCCGGACAGCGGACTCCGGCCCACTGCCCGGTCCATGGCGTTGAGCAGGATCCCGGATCCGTACGCGAAGTCCTCCACCGAGTCCACCCGGATGCTGGCGCGCTTAGCGAGCACCCCGAGCACGAGCCGCTTGTTGGTCACCATCTCCTGGATCTGCCGGCTGTCGGCGGTCACCACTGGCAGGATGTCCGGGATGAGGTGCGCCACCCGGTTGTCGCCCAGGTAGATGCCGAAGTGGATGAAGAGAGTCCGCGGGACCTCCAGCAGGTCTCCCCGCTGGAACTTCTGAGGAGCTCCGGCGGGCTGCGCAGGAGGTTCATCCCGGTCACAGCGCCTGGTGAGCGGCGGGTCTCCGCACTCTTTGCCCGGAGGAGGCAGAAGGCTGGAAAGCTTGATGTGGGCGAGGAGGAAGAGCTTCTGCAGGAGGAAGGTGAGCGTGTCCAGCATGACTACAAAACACCAGAGGAGAGAAAACTACAGAGGAAGAAGAAGACGGAGATCTGTCTCTGTTTGATTTCTGTTTTTGGGTCCCTCCTCTGGCCTCTGGTTCCCTGTGTGCCCCCTCTCTACGGTCTGAAGAATTTTCCTCCTCCAGGGATATTTGGAGACTGGAGGGAGGAGGACCGCGTGACGTCATGACCACAGAGACAGACTGGATGAGGGGGGAGAGAGAGAGAGAGAGAGAGAGAGCGTAAAAGTGAAAGGAACAGAAAAGGGAGGAAAATAAACACACTGACATCGAGATTTACTAAAGAGTTGCTTGCCGAGGTTCAAACAAACCTGACTTTGTTTTATCAGAAAAAGGTTACCTTTGCTGTAACCACCACAGCTGTGTTAGCAATAAATAAAACAGATATGGACGATACAGTTATTCACTAAAACGGCAATGTTAGGCTATATAAATGTTATATTTAAAGCACATTTCATTCAAATGAGTAAAAACAGTTCAAAAGCATACAGCAACAAGAAGCATGTACAAACAAAAGGGTCTCTAGCTGTGCTGACTTGAGTTTTATCCCAGCAACAGATCTTCTGTTCAACAAAATCCAGGTCACTGCAGTAAATTTAAATGAGTTTGTGACCGCAGCTCACTCTGCAGTCAACAGGAAACTGGACACACTGAACCACCTGGACGTCGCTCATTGCAGCCAACTGCCTCGACGCGCTGGGTTACGGAGGTGAAAGAAGGCAGTCAGGGAAGTTTGTTTTATGTGGGAGTTAAAGGACTTATTCTGCAGGATACTGAAAAGGAGGAAAATAGATGATAAAGCAGGGTAGGCTTTAGGGCGGGGATGTCACAAGAACCGATACACCAGTACCAAGTCCATACCAAAATTCTGAAAACATGGTGATACTGGTTTTGCTAGGTACAGGTGGTACCGGAGATCCAACATGTGGAAATAGCGACCAGTACAGCTGCAGCGACAGCTGCCTCCAGTCATCAAATAGAGAAGAGTATGCAAACCGGGGAAGTTAGTTAATGACTTTCACCTGTGAACTCCCTCCCTGATCGTTTGCCTGTGCATTTAAACCCTCAGTTCAGTTCTTGTCGTCAAATGTTGAGTGTTCCTGCCTGTTCTTTATTTCATGGATTTATTCCTGGCGTTTGGATTATTTCTCAGCCCTGTTCTGGATAATTACTCTGTCTGTTTGGAGATGCCTTTGTTTGTACTTTTTACCTGCTGTGTTCCTGAGTAAGCCTGTTTAAAGTTGCTAAATAAATCTTTGGTTTGAACCGCATCCTTCTTGTCATCATCTGCATTGAGTCCACACTTCAGTTTACTGCTTATTTCACTCTACTAACCACAACAGAGATTCCTCAAAGTGGAGCAGGAGGACAGGGGTGGTGCCATCTAAATCTTTAGATAATGTGTCTCTGAGGTGTTTGGCCCCCCAGTACAATAGCTTCAGTTTAAGAGAAGAAAATTGCAGGGCATCCAGGTTTTATATTTACATACATTTAGCTGACACTTTTTATCCAAAGCGACTTACAATTGCTATACATGTCAGAGGTCACACGCCTCTGGAGCAACGAGGGGTTAAGTGTCTTGCTCAGGGACACAATGGTGGATGAGTCACAGTGGGGGATTAAACCTGGGTCTCTCACACCAAAGGTATTTGTCTTATCCACTGCTCCATCATCACCCCATGTTTACACATACTGGCTTAATCAACAGATATAATTTGGTATCATCTGCATAACAATGAAGGTTTATGTCAAGTTTCTTGATGATATAGCCTAAAGGAAGCACACATAAGTTGAATAGGATTGGTCAACTTTGGCGTGCATGGAGGATTCATCGTTGTACAAATTGAGACTTATCTGATCAATTGGGCGTAAACCAGAGGGAAATTCAGATCAGGCTCTCCGGCAATCTCTGATGTGGTCAGAGCATTCTGACTTTGTGCAAAGGTACAAGGTGTAAGCTGAACTGCAGCAGAGATCCACACAGACTTGCAATGTGTGGATGAATGGTGACTGTCAGAAGAGCTATAAATAGACACCGTGCACACAAACATGAAGCAAATAGTGCTATATTGCTCAACAAATGTTTCACAAGGGCCAGACAGACTGTGAGCAACTGGAGTGGAATATTTCACTGGCCGCTGATTTAGCATGGGAGGATCTGGGGCTGTGGGTTACAGCTAGTATGGAAGACCACTGGTGGCAAGAAACGCAAACATCAGCCGGCCAATAAAAAACAATGTGCACTAACATTCAATGCAGAAAGAAGTTCAATTAGTGTCAAAACAAACACACAAAAAGTAGTTTCGTCTATAAAATAAAAAAAGCCAATTATTTTAAAAGTCGACAGCTAATCGATTAATCCTTGCAGCTCTACTGACAGCTGACTCACATGAATTTGCCTTCAACTCTGTGGCTCAAGCAAATATGAGAGAATAATGCTTGGAGATTAACTGGTAGTAATAACGCATGGCTATCGTCCATGTAAGGAACCAGACGAGGTTAACCTGAAGGGGGGGGGCACTGTCATATGCAGATAATGTTGACCAACAATCCTTATCCTTTGCGGGGTCCCGGGGGGCTGGAGCGATCCCAGCTTTTGCTAAGAGGTCACCAGTTCATCACAGGGCTGACGAGATAAACAACCGTTCACACCTAAGGGCTCCAGTGAACCTATAAATCTGCATGTCTTTGGAATGAGGAACATGCAAACTCCACACAGAAAGACCCAAGCAACTCAAACCCGGGAACCTTTTTTCTGTGCAAGCCCCTGCACCAGCATGCCGACCTTTAGTGCTGGTCCTATTATCTTCTTTTGGGTGCCAATCACAGTGAGCCTGCAGCACTATCAACAAGATAAGGCAAGGCAAGGCAAGTTTATTTGGATAGCACTTTTCAACATCAAGGCAATTCAAACTGCTTTCCATAAAATAAAAACAACACAGGGAAATAAAAATGTCAAAAGATTTAAAATTTAGTATACCTGTTTGTTTACCCATAATCCTAACAGTTTTGAAGAATCTTAAAATTTTTTCTAAAATGGTTTATGAATAATCAGGCTTTCCACCTTCCATTTTTTTATTTCCCATCTCTCACACCAGTCAAACCTGATACCTCTTTATCATACGGTATTTATATTTATTTCCTCTATTTGTGCTCGACACTGTGAATCCAGATTGTTTGCGC
>NW_024042475.1:0-30658 GCF_014851395.1 Micropterus salmoides | reverse complement strand
AGAGTTAAACCTTTCTTTCAGATTGCAGCATCTCCTGTTTCCAGCAAAGGTCTTTGAGGGGTAAAACAATGAGGGATGAAGATGCAACGGATGCATCTAGCGTTACAGAGAAGTGCTCCCCTGAGCAAGCAGGGCAAGAGGAGAGGGACCAGGACATGCACAAGTACAGGCAGAGGGCAAACTGCCTCTGAACTCAGATGATGACTGCAGGAAAAACCTGATGAGGCATTTAGGCGTTCAAATACATCAGAGAATTACAAAGACATCAAAGAGTCCTGAAGTCAGAACTTCATGAATTTAAACAACTGAAAACAGTATAGTATATGATTTTAATTTTCCACACACATCCATGTCATTTATTATGAGTAAGAGATAATGGATCAGTCATTGTTTGCACCTCAGATTTGTAACTCTCAGGAGAAAGTCATCTAGAAGTCACAGATATAGAGCACTGCCATCAAGCAGCATATACAGTACATGGAGTGCATTTTGTATTTGACTTCCTACAATATAATCAGGTGTACTAATATCATTACACCTCAGGGAAATCAGAGGCTTTTGTTCTTGCTGTCTCTGTAAGAGGATTTCGAATAAACTACTCTGAAAGGGAACGTGGAGGTTATCAGATGACTGCAGTGATTCTCCTGCGAGAATTTCCAGTCAACTGACTCCTAATGAGTTTTCTGCAGAAACAATTAGATATCAGCCATGCAAGACACAAAAACCTGGGCATCATGCCACATTGATTCAGGGCAACAGTTCGTACTTTCTGATAAATGTCATTCTTTTGTTTCACACTAACAATAATCGGACATTATAGAGCATTTTTGTATCCATGACACGAAGCACATTAAGGTGTTCAAATAATGGCCGCCATTTATGAGACCACAGCTCCATATCCATTAGTTTGATGGTGAAATAGGTCACAAATCTTGTGGAAGTGAAAGTTGGAACCATGTGTTCATTTTCAGATCTCCACACCCACTTGTTGCCACCCCTTGTTGTCTTTGTTCCTGCTTAGTTTTGTGTTCCTCTGATGCTCTTTTGAAGCTGATATCAGTCAGAAATGTTGATGATGTCTTCTGCTTCCCTTTGCTGTTTACATCCGCCATGCTAAGAGTCTAAAAGGCTCATAGGAATTTTTGTGCTGCTTCAGAAGCTTATTTCTAAAAGAGGCGGCATGTTCATCAGAGGAGCAGCATTTATGAAGTTTGCTCACAACCTGGCAGCGCTTTTGCAATTACTGTACCACTGTGGCATTTCAGCTGGCAGTTGGAAATGCTTCTCGATATGATTCATACACGACAAACACAAATTCAGCAGGAATTTTACAGTTTGAGATGCAATATTGATAGTGTCTAGCTGTAGCATGTACGAAAGTCAAGTCTTTTTCTTTATTGCAGTAGCACAAAGGCAGCTATCTCAGTGAAGACTTTGTCATTGTGGGCCAAATCAATATTCTTTGACATTTGTAGTAAGGTGCATGGCAGCAGGGGTGAGACTGGAGCAGAGCATGTACAAAGGATGGGCTTTGGAGGGGGCTGACAGGCCCCAGTGTGACCATTAGCTTTGTGAGAGACCCTGCGGTGCTTGAAGAGTGGGAGGTTGGCGAGGCACTGCGGGCTTTTTATTTAGGAGACACGACAGGAGACCCAGATGAATAACTCAACCGGGGAACAGAGGATAATGGTAGGTTGCACTCTTCAATGCAGAATTCCACGGACAAAACAAACCAGGGCTTAGTGATGCATTTGAATTGAGGGCAAATAACCATATTTTCCGCGCCACATTCCCCTGGCTCAGGTCTACACAGGGAGAGCCCGTGTAGACTGTCAAATATACGAGTTGTTTGTGCTGTAATGTAAGCACTCAGGGTACTGAATTCATGCTCCGTTTTGACTCGTAATTTATCAGTCACGGAAACATATTCTGTGAGGCCTATACAGTAAATGCCACTCTGATAGTTGATGCTCTGTTGATGCTTGTATGTTGTTCCTCAAATGTAAGTCGCTTTGGATAAAAGCGTCTGCCAAATGAGTAAATGTAATGTAAATGTAATGATAGAAAAACAAAGCATGTTAGATGAATAGGGCGAAAATCCCACCAATCTGTACATGTATATAAAGTTTATTGTTTTAACTTTTGTGACAAATAATGTGTTTTTTCCCTCCATGCTATAATAGAGGCCAGTCTTTTGTGCTTATCTTTTCTCACAGAAGATTCACAGAGTATTGACAGTTAAAAAAAATAAAATAAAATCATTAAAAACAATGAATCAGTAATGAATGTACAAACAATTGACAAAACAATATGTCAGTAAATAAAATCTGCATAATTAGATGGTGCTAAATAACAAGTGATGACTTGGGGGTGGAGGGTGACACTGATAAAATGGTTTAGTAGTTTTCCACAAATTAGTATTTAGGGGAAAAAGGTCAGTTTCATCAGATTCACCACGATGATGCAATGACATGATATTTGGGAAAGTCTTTGTTCACAGTGAGACTGATCGCGCCTCAGAAAAGGACATTTTCTCTCAGTTCCTGCTGTGTCTAATTCAAGCAAGAGAACAGCAAGAGTGACTCATGGATCAGAATATTGATTTTAGCTGAACAGGGGTTTCATCATTGTTACCATGCACGACGCGTGAACGGCAGAGCCGGTCTACTGTGAAGACTGCCATCACGTCCTCAGGGACTGCCCTCTAACACGTGCTATGAAATAATGAAGGATTTGAGCCAGTGGATCAATAATTGAACAGTTTTTCTTTTATGCTGTCATCGTCTGACTGTAAAACACTTCTGTATTAACATGTTGCAGTGATGATGTCAGTTTGTTCCTCCCACTGTAAATCTGACCGCAGGGTATCCGCAGGGCAGCAACACATGGGATGAGCAGATTTCCATTTAATGCAGTTGATACCTATACCTCACCTATAAACCATGCTGTTTCACGTTCTGACACTTACATTTTCTGTTTATTCACCAACAAGGCACAGATGAAAAGATTAAATCTAAATAGATATTTTGTATCGCTTTGCACAAGTTATTTGTTTTCAAATGGATCCGATTCTTTGTGTGCAAGACTGTTGAGGCTACAATATTTCACTCTCGCCAGTGAAACCCAGGAGATAATCAATATGACATGCCAAACAATAGAACACAATGATTTGAGTTTAATACCCTTGGCTCGAGAATCACTAATGTTCCTGTTGCAGAAAATCGATCTCCTCCACATTGGAGCGGCTCTAACTGAAACACGCAGAGCGGCGAGGAATGAAAGTACATCAAACACAAGCAGTTCTAAGAGTGTGCTACACATACAGTGTGACGTCAGCATGCAACCACTGCACACACACACACACACACACACACACACACACACACACACTGTTATTTAGTGTCTTTCTAGTAGTCATGCTGTGAGAAACTGAAAATAATACGCTGAACAAAGAATCTCTGGTATGGCACAATTTCTGCAATTTCAGTTGTAGAGATACGTTTTGCTTTGCTTTTGTTTCACACAATTGAAACAGCAGCTTAAACAACTACTGAGATGTTAGCACCAGAGTTTGAATAGATCCACTTGTATGCCTACATACATTTATGATGTGACATAGATGCTTACACCCATACACACACACACACACACACACACACACACACACACACACACTTCCTATATGTTACTGCATGGACTGTTCTGTTCAGTATTTTTTTGCCATGCTAGTGGTGTAACTCTATGGATGGTAATGTTGGTTGGTTGGTCCACCACTTTGGTCAAGACTGATATGTCTCAAAAATGTTTTCGATCAATTGACCCTTCGCTAAGTCACGCCCCGAATATGCAGCTGGCCAATCACAGCGCAGTATAGGACTCGCTCTAACTGAGGTCCGACACTTTCATGGCTGCGCTCCATTGACTCTAATGCGAAAGGCGTCGTTTTCTAGCTTTTTTTGGCTGTATTTTTCTAAGATATGGTCAAACGCTGTTCCTGGGGCACTGGGGTAATAATTACAGTCGCTACCCAGAGAGGCTGAAAGGAGAAGTACGATTTATTCTCTTTCCAAAACCTGAAATAAATCCAGAAAAATGTCGGCTGTGGATTGTTCCTAATGTAATGTTAGTTAGCTAACGCTAGCTAACTTCCTACTAAATGTAACGTAATAAGTCCCTACTGTTCTGCTTTTTAATTAATGTAATAATGAATAGAGGCCTACCCAGCTTTACAGGAACAGTGTTGTTGTTCATATCGTTGTCTTTTGTCTCATTCGTCGGGGAATGCGGTGGTTCATTTTTACTGTGTGATTGGTAGACTGTAGCTTCTATCTTAAATTTTTTTCATGTCTGTTTGAGTCAGTCTGACAGCCTGAATACAACCTTCAAATGTATAATGCAACAGCAAAACTGTGTGCTTCTTTCGGAGATCGCTTTTTCCAACAAATTTGTCAATTTCTCCAGAGTGCACTAATAGACAGTGGCAGCACCGACAGTTTGTCGGATTTAGCAACAGTAACTAAGGGGGGCAGGGCTAAGTGAAGGGTCAATTGAAAAGAAATTGTGTACAGGCGATTTGGTCCCCAGAGGCTGAATCCTGATGACTTTGACGATCCCTGGCTTTTTACTCAACATCTAATGCAGGGGTATTCAATTAGAATTAAAAGAGGTCCAGTTAGAGAAAATTTCCCGAAGCAAAGGTCCGGAACATCAAAACGACGAACTTGCGTCATCATTCAGTACCATAACGTATAGTTAGAGTATCAACATGTTTTTATTCAACAATGGACTGTCAAATCAAATAATATTTCAGTCAGTTTTCACATCAAACTGGAGGGATAATAAATAATAACTACTCTAATAATAAATTCTAAATTTAAGTAAACTAAAATAAAGTGCCTAATTTTTAGAAAAAATTTAATAAAAAGTGTAGCTTGAAGTGATGAAGTGTAGTCTTAACCAATTTTATAATAAACACTCAGCACATCATAACAAATGAACAGCTGTAATGCCTCCTCTTCTCTTTCATTCCCTCTTACAGAGCTACCACTCCTACTTTCTCTTGTTCAGTGAGAAACGTGAGCTCTAGTTTGTCCTGCCAGCTAGGATTGGAGATCTATGAGATATTCTGGTTTTGAACTGCCCGTGGGAGGAATGTACATGTAAGAATCTATACAGTCTTGATTAAAAGCCATGTGAAATCTCTTTTCCCTTTTTGTCTCCTCAATTCGTGTGTGTTTCCAAAACGTCTCTGGTTAATCTCGCAGACTCGACTCGCAAGCATCGGAATGCACAGATTTGATTGGCTGAGCAGAGTCACATGAGACGATTGGAGCACATGCGATTGGTCTGAGTTTCCTGGTCTGCTACACCAGTACAGTAAATGCTAAAAAAGCTGCGCGGGTTATGATAGAAACGCTCCGTCACAAGGTAGTAAGTCTCAATAATAAATCGGCTGTACGTCGGAGGTCCGGAGAGGACCGCGGTCCGCCTATTAGTGACCTCTGATCTAATGGATGGATTTAGGACAGTTTGTTCATGGTTCCCAGATGATATGTCCTCATAGCTTTCATGGTCTCCTGACTTCTCCCCCTGGTGCTGACATGAAGTCTTATTATGCTAAATCTGATTTACCCATTTGTTTGTTCTGTTGTTTCAAGAATTTGAAAGCACTCAAAATAGCGTAAGCTAGGCCATACACATTACATCTATCAGATTTATCTTTACTCTCCCTTTTAAACAAACTAACAAACAAACCTTGAGAGTTAGAATGCTTGAGGTGTTTATTCCTCTCTCACGTTTTCACAGGTTTCAGTGTTTGCATTGTGAATTCTGATTTTGTTACATAAATAATGCTACAGATACACATACTGTACATTCTGTATCTGGTAGTCAAAGGAAATGTTCAGGCGGCTGTGTGTCTTCTTAGGATTCAGGCTGCATTTCATATTCTCTCAGATACAGTACATACAGTATTATACTGTACCACACTGGAAGAGTTGGGATAAACTTGTGAAATAATGTGGAGAGGTTTGCTCAGAGAGTTAAGTGTAGAGGCCAACATGTAATTAATTAACCATGTCCCAGAGGCAGAAAATGACAGCCACATTTTAGGGCTTCTATTACAGGGTGTTGAGTTGCAGGCCTCGGGGGCTGCCGCATCTCAGGAATCTCTCCCCCTCAAATCAGATACATGATAAATATTCAATGACACATGGGCTTATGGGCAACAACGGGCTCTGTTTCCCTGAACTTGATGGAAGAGGGGCTTGACGGAGCAACGTAATACAGATCCTCAAACCAAAGCCCAAGTCTGCATCAACACCCCCTCGGGATTCACCCTCTGATCTCCAAAACCGTAGACGCCAGTGTCAGTAAATGATCCCCGCAGCACACTCCTCCCCTTACAGGTAAAAGCACGCTGCAGAACCGACCCAAATTCACACAGCAGGAGGGAAGTGTGATGGTATGAAAGCAAATAGTTTTTCAAAATGTACACCACTTTAATGTTTCGGTATCATCAGCATAACCTCACTGCTTTGTCTGTCTGTCTTCTGTGCCTCCGAGTAAAGGGTTAATGTTCGCTGTGTTTGCTTTTGCAGTTACTGAAGTCACTCTCTGACAGCATGATCAATAGAGCAGATTACTTCACACTGTGAGCTATCACCTTTCTCTCAATGCTGGGTAAATGAGCTCAAACACCAGCGAAGGAGAATGCAAGCTATTTGTGAGAGTGTCTGTGTAAAACATGTTATAGATGATGTTTTGGGCAAATAAGTCATGTTGTAAACCTTTTATGGCAACACAAAACAAAACAGCCAATTAAATAAAATCCCATAAGAGCCTATTGCAATACACTTCTGTATAATCAGAGGTGTAACTGATGAATAACTGGGAAGCTGATTAACTGTAAACCATTGCCTCACATCAACATATTGAACAAAGAGATATGTTAATGAGGCAGAGGATGGACAAACTGTGCTCTCAGCCTGTGACCTCAATTAAGTCATCAGACTCGGCTACTTGATGGGCGGTCAGGATGCTCAGCCACGCTGTCCTTCTGCTTTAACAGGACACGAAATCAGCTTTTACTGGTGAGGATCACAAGGCTCTGTGTCTCTACAGTACAATATATGAATGCACACTGCACCTAAGCAACGCGGTGACCTAGAAATGACATTTATATTCTTCTCATTCATTTTGACACATCTGCTTTAAAACAAATGTAACTGCTGGCTAGGCTTTGTTCACTGGCAACGTATTTTCCTTTGAAGTGGTACAACCTTCTTGTATTGAGGTGTAAATTGACCTGATTTGAATTGTTTTGTTCAATTTATTTAAAAGATTCACAGTGACTGACAATGCATTTTGTTCACTCAAGTTATAAGCAACAACATCATTGTTCACATGGATTTCAGATTGTACATCAGTAAGTTAACGCATCACCGTTCATACTGCTGCAATGTTCACTGTTGATTGCTTCAGTAGTTTCTGCTTCTACCTGTTCACTTCAGTACGAAACTAGACCTAAACAAGCACTGTTTATAAGGTTTTATAGCTCAGCAGCCATCTATTTGCATCATGATTGTTTCTTTGGCTTCTGCATCTTTGAGTAAACTTTAAACCAGATGGTAGTCATATCACGAACAAAGACAACAAGTCCTACGTATACCTAACCAAGTCCTGTGAGAACATAAAACTTAACCATCAAAACGTTAATCATGGTGCAGATATTGTAGAGGAAACAAATATATTGTTGGAAAACTTCTCTCATAATGTTAATAAAAAACAAAATTAGGGAATTATATTATAGAACATACTTGCTGTTTCAAATTAGTATGATATAAATGCAATTTTAAGGAGACTGGGTTGATTTTTAGACATAAGAATTTTATGTAAGTATCACATTTTAAATAAAGCAGTGACCTGATATGTACATCAAAGCAGTGTTAGTGCACTTTGTAACAGAAAATATTAATATCAGTGCTGCTGCACAGGCTTATGCAAAGGTTTTTTTCACTCTGTGTTTTCTTTACTCTAAATGAGAAATGCGAAATTAGCACTTGCTGACAGCTTAGGAGCATTACACACAAACTCAATTTGGTTTTCAATCTTCTTGATGAGACTGATTGCTGAAACACGGCAGAAGAGATATGATGAACGGAAACAACATTTGTAATGAAATGACTCTCCATAGTCTTGAAAGTTAATTACTGTGGTATGATTTGATTGGCTGTCTGGCACCAATGTGAAGCTCACAAAGCTCAGGTAGTTATGAGTAGGCAGCATTAGTTCTTGAGCCAAAGGTTTGGGCATTAAACCTCAGTGGACACGTGGCTGCTCACACATAAAGAGTCCCGGTACTCATACGACATGCCTTAATCCTATTAAAATAGATCGCTTACATACTGTATAACACCAAGTCAATAGAGATACGTGTAATCTCATTGACTCTGAAAAAGAAAGATTGCCCTAAAGATACTTAAAGTGGTATTAATTTCACTCTATTGATGGGGCCCAGAGAAGGCAATGAGGCTGATACTGTGTCTCTGGTGAGACATTTGACAGAGGGAAACAGGTTACTGAATACTTCATGGGTGCTTTTTCCCACACATCCACAGCCTACTGTTTGTCCTGCTGGAAATGCACAGCAATTTAAAGAAATGTGATAATAAATTTGTAAAATATAATAATTTGAGTCACACTGTGGTTTATTTTGTTATTGTTTTAAACAAAACAAATTCACATGTGACATATTGGCACAAACATTAAAACCTGAGTCTGAGTCTTGCTGCTCCCGGCACTGGGACTGACAAATCATCTTCGTGGCAACCGGGGAATGTCTATGACAACCTCGTGACAGCTGATCATGCAGTCTGAATGAGTATCAATAACTGAACTGTTGGAATTAACCAACAAGATGATAGGATTTAAATTCATTACACGCTGATAAGAACCCCCCATATTCTAACAACAGCCAATCAAAGAGCAGAGGATTATGCACAAAGTCTGAAGCATCGCTCCTCTGCCCTCACACCAGTATAGTGAAAAATAAACTAACATGCTTTCAGTGGAACTTGTCAGCTTAGCTGTGACCTAATTAATAACGGAGAGCAGTGCCTTGGAGAGCAGTGTTGCAGTGTTTAAACATGTTAATGAGTTCAGCCTCTCCAGCTGAACTGGTGGTGGCTTCTCTGCCGCCAGAGTTTGATTTAATTTATGAAATGAGTACAGCTTAAAGGAGTTAATATCTGCATCAGCAGTTGTGGCTGCAGGGGGAAGCAGCATTACCTTAACACTGTAAGAGCACAGTACAAAAAGAAGAATGTGACACTGCTGCTGAAACAGAAACTACCACTGCAGTAACAGATAATCACATGTGGTGTCATTTATCCTGTCTTTCATATCTATCTGTCATGAAGTTGAGCTGCAGCTGACAGCAGGTTGAACAAGGTTATTTTACTCTACTAAAAGACATTGCTGAGGAATAAATGCCTTTGCTACCTTTCATATATAAAACCTTCTTTTTCATAATATTTATGCAGAGAATTCTTACCTAAATGGCAACTAAAAAAGCTTAATTGTTGCTCTGGTTGTTGGAAATTGGACTGTAATCTGAAATAAGCTCTAAAACTTGATACGTGTAACAGAAGCTCTTCCATAACCCTGAACTAACACCTTTAAGAAAACAGTTCTGTACAGGGTGCTGATTATTTTACTTACTAGTTGGAATTGTATGTATGTATATAATTTGTGTGCGTGTATATATTGAGGTATGCATGTTCATATAATGTAATGTATTTAATAGTATTTTCAATGACTTGACACTGATTTATATAACTACTTGAAATATAAAATAGTGGCCATGAATGCACAAAAAACAGACAATATACAGATAATTCTTTCAACTGCATCAGTAGATGGAGTTTGCTCAGTTGTCATTAAGCTGGACTAGCTTTTTAATTCTTATATTTAATAATCTTTAAAATATACTATATTTTAATTAACTCCATGTACTGATGACGACAGTATGGTATGGTTGAAACAACCAGAAAAGGCTGTTAATTGGACCTTGAGTTGAGATTGTTTTGTCAAACATTGTACTGTGCCAAGTAGTCACTGAAATAATCAGAAACTGATGTAATGAAGGATCACAAGTAACCCCTGCCCCCCTCAATTAGTTTAAACTGGGAGATGTGTGTGAGCAACGAGTTTGCTACGTTACACAAGCTCTCTTAGCTTTTTTCAGTTTAATAAATAACAAAATAAACTCACAAAGGAATGTAACAACTCTTGCACCTATTTTCCTTATGAAACGGAGACATACAACCGCACACCTTATGAATTCAAGTTTCTTTCTTTCACAAACGAATTGCCTTGTTAAGTTATCATAAAACACACTTCATTCAAACTTGACAGAAACATAATAAAACTCACCAAAACCGTTATGGTTAGTGTTTCCACTGTTCCAACAATAACCAAGTCAGGTGTGATCGAAATAAACCTTCAATTAACAGATTTAGATGTGAAAATATTCTGGCTCTACACGCTGTCGCTGCCTCTCTGATGCCCAGCCTCCCTCTCGCTACTCTCCCGTTTGATGCCTCTCCATCCTCTGGAATCAACGTGTTCTCATCTCAATGCGTCATAACTGACGCTTTCAGACAGTGTGACAAAGCGTGAGTATTTTACAGCATCCCTATGAAACTCCACCTTTTGCTACGTCCCAGCAACACAAAGGCTAACCCTACCTGCTGTAAGGTTGTGCTCGACATTTACGTTTCTAATGGTTATGGTAAGGGTAGGGGGCTTGGAAGGCTGTTAACACCTTTAACACGAACGCTAGCACTAGCTATCACTTCCAGTCTGTATGAGACGCCCCAGAGCTCCTCATAAAGACCATTGAGACGGTGAAGGGTACCTTCGGCATCAAATAACTACGTTTTGTCACTTTCTGAAAGCGTTGGTATTGGACGTCCGAGTCCTAGCCGGAGCAGCTGTAAATCACCTCGGTACTGTACTCCCTGTCATCAAACTGGCCTCTGTTGTTCTCGGAGGCTGTGTTCGGTCCCGGTCCAGCTGTGAACACTGGGAGGCTTCTGAGCCTGGCTCAATTTCATTAGTCAGCTAATAGGACTTCTAATTTAGCTGTACAGCTAACTAGCTAATGGCAGTTAGCAGCAGTTATGACCTGATATGTAACATGCTGCTCTCCATTTTTTGGAGTATGAATTTGACCGGTGGAGAGTAGTCTCAATTCTTTGTACACATTGTACCTTACTTATTTATTAGTAATTAATGAGTCCTTACTAGTTTTGTGCCGACTAACGCCTGATTCAGAGCACACAGGAACGACTCATGAAGAAAATGGTCAGTGTACTAATAATTACCTAATGATTTATAAAGTATCTCCCAGTCTATCTCTCAGTTCTAATCCACTATGTAGTCCTTGGTTCAGAGTTATTCAGGAACTACTCTTTAACCATTCATCAATTATCAGAGTTCCTAAATCATTGCTTAGAAACTACTCTGGATATTGAGAACATAGCCTACTTGTCTTGTCATGCCTGCATTTTTAGAGAAATAAGAATTTGATTACATAATAGACTGTCATATGTTTGAAAGCTCTAAGGAAAATCTAGTAAGTGTTTTATTTTACATGACATGAAAACAAATTTCCACCACTGAGGACAATAAAGGATGAATCTGAATCTGATTCAGTTTTCTACCAACAATTTCCAGCTGTGAATCTGTAACTAAAATTTAAATGAAAATAATTGTCATATTTGCATTGGAGAAATAACTGCCTGAGTGAGATTAACTTTTCATTTCTCAGGAAGTACGAAGGGTGTGATCAAGTGTAGATGTGCTAAATGTTGCACAGGTGCCCTCAGAGATTGGAGGAGCTGCTTTTCCCATTACATCCAGTGAAGCATCAAATGGATCTCAGTGTGCGATAAAATGATCCCTGGGTTGGCGTGAATGTAGATGAACTCCAACATCAGCAGTGTTTTTCATCAGCGCTATTTTCTGTGCCTGCATCAACAACAAGGCAGCTCTTTTTAATCTATCTGAAGTGCCCTCCAATCCGTGCTTGACTTTTAAGAGCCCGTCCAACAGTCAGGAACACAGAGCCGACTATTATGCAGCTCTGCTTCAGCAGGCAGAGTGAGATGCAGCCAGAGAGCCACTCAAGAGGAAAAAAAAACAACTGAATGTATGTCTGATCCTATATGGCTCCTGTCGAAATTTACAGCATATACGGGACAAAGTGCAAAACAAAATTACAGAAAATTACTTGTTTTCCTGCCACTTTGAAGCACAGCAAAGGCTGAATAGACAGACAGTCACAAGCTTTCATCTGCAGGAGAACGTGTGCTTTTGAGAATAATTGTTAATCAACCCTACACTTTCATACTGTAGTGTTACAGGCAGACAAATATCGGCGTCGGAAATGATCTGAAGCGTTTATTCATGATTATTGGAACATTTCCAATGACACACAAATCACAGAAACATTTATTAATTAATGAGCCATGCTGGAGAAAAGAGAGATTCTTTACAGTGACACTTGTTCTGAATGATGCTTATTACAAATGACAGGCTTACGTATGTAAAATATCACTTCTAAAAGCTAACATGCAAGTAATGTGTGTTGATTATTTGAGGCTAAATAGTATTTGTGCTCATATGTAATAATAATAAATAATAATAATACCTGCACTTACTGCAAATTGACTATAATTTTAAATTATCTCGTCATCTAAATCATCACTGAAGATTACAAATAATGGCAGATACAATCAAAATCATTCTGTGACTTCTGCTCCTTGGAGTGCAGACGCAGGTAATTGTAATCAGTTGTGCAAAATTGCTCAGGTAATTGCTCGCTTCAAGGGTTATTTGGTAACTTTGTAAATTGTACTGTTCACAAATCCTAGACTTAAATAAGAGTCTTTTATTTTGATCTCATATAGAAAAGAAAGGAGCCACAAAAAGTGGATTATTGTTATACCACGGAAAAATTGATTGCCTCAAGTAAACCACAAAAGCCAATAATGATGATGGATATGAGAAAGATGTCAATTGTATATTGTGGACTTTATTATACTGTATATAGCTCACATTGTGACTATGAACCCCAAGGGTCCCTCTGTGCTTGTGACTTTCCCAGGAAAGCTTAATGAAACAGAGGATTTATTATTCTGCTGACAATTGTACAAGACTAGCAATTCTTACTTTACTCTTCATAAGGCACTTTAAAATGTAAATGACCATTTAACACAGTTATTCCTACTGGGAGAGTTTAATGATGTGAAGCAAAACACTTGCCTTATTTCCATACAGCAGCGGAAAAGAAATCTCTGCGGCTGTTTTTCACATTACCCTGCTGACGACTGTTTGAAATTGCTTTCCACCTATTTATGCAGAGCTGGAACATGGGGATGTTCGTAAGGCAAATCTGGATGTGACGTTTGACGGCATGAAACATAAAACAGAATATCAGTTGTGATTACACAGAACCATTGGGCAGACACCAGAAAAGCAGATTAAAACATTAATTTTGTAATGTTCTTTTTAATGGTGTAATGAATGAGCCTGCCCTGCTTGAGTGTTCGTTGTAACTCAGATCAGAAAAGAAAACTGATATACAACTTAATTTCCTTTGGAAATACTTCATCACGAAAACATTCTGTGGATTTTGTCGGGTTTTTGAGCACACTGAGCATCCCTGTGTTATAACTACCGTATTACTATTTACTGCCACAACCTGCTATAATATTCCCAATGTAATATCTAGCTTGTATATTGCGATGACGTTACATTGGATCTGAACACATACATATCATATGGCTAACAATTTCACTGCTTCAGCAACACTATAAACAATAACACCACAGATAATACCAAAAGTCATGTATTAGCCATGCCAGCAGTGGTTTTCTAGTGATGGCAGTTGGTTGGTCGATCCGCTGCGTTGGGCTTGGGCAGGCTCTTTTTATTTGGAATTCATTTTGGGAAAAACTAAATAGGTGATCTGTAGTCATCTGTTTGAATTAAAAATTGTCAGTATATTAACACATCAGGCTGTTCTCTTTGTTTATAAATATAAATACATTTGAATCTATAAACTATAAATCTTACCTGCTAAAAGTAATTCACATTTTAATGTTAGCATGCTGATGTTAGCACTGAGCTTAAAGCATGCTGTCCTTATGTTTAGCCTCACAGAGCTAGCATGGCTATAGACTCTCTTGTTTTTCCCTATTGTGCTTCATTTGCATGTATCTTAGCACGAGTGAACGCATGAAGTGAACGTGGTAAAGATGATTCTGTTTCTGTCCACTCGGGCAAATGCAAAATATCTGATTTCATGCCCTTTGCATGATTAAAAGGAGTAAGAGATGGAGAAAGAGCCTTTTGGTTTGGGCAGCCACTGCGAATATTCAAACCCTTATCTGAGATAGAAAACATGACATCTGAAATGCAAGGCAGGGTCAGCTTGGGTCGTTATTTCTCAGAGAGAAAAAAATAGATAGAGGTATTTATCTCTGAGGGGATACCTGCTTTGAAACAAAGCAGTCTCTGTGGATCACATTCTGTCAGTGTGACGCATCAAAACCTTCATGCAGGCTTTGTCTGACTCACCGACTTAGTGTCTTTAATTGTTTCTTTAACCTTTGTGTGATGATTTATTGAGATTCTTCCTGCTGAATATCGTATAGTTTTTACGATCAGTTACCCTCATTGTGTTCAGGCATTATACTTAATGGGTATTTTAGTAATGTCAGGTACAGAGAGGAAGCGGTATTGCAAATCAATCATTTCTATTGTGTCTAAACAGATTCACTTTCGAGAGAACAAAGGAAAGGGGACACACACTGTAATAGAGGGCAGATATTCAAGAAAGACACGTTGGCTTTAGGTTAGCTTATTCCTTTTCAAATTGACCCATTTATCTTAATCTGAAAGACTTCAAGATAAGACGACTATATTACTTAGCAGTGCTGAAGATGGACAATGCATGGCTCCACCTATGCTTTGATACACAGAATAATTGTATGAGACAAAAGAGACTGTCCAAATAGATTTTAATTACACGTGTGTGGAAATGCTCAGTGTAGCTGTCAACCATGGGCACATAAAATTACCTGCTGTGGTGGGTTTTATTAAAATTCAGCTTTAAATGTTTCTCCATCACCATCATTAGGCTACTACATCTGTAAACTCTTTGTATATAGTATTATATACGCAACTGGATATCTTTTGCATTTATTAATTACATGATTAAAATCTACCATGATATAGGATAGATAGGCTACTTCGTTTTGTTTATAGTACTTTGTTCAGAGATGTTATTCATATTTAATCATAATAAATATAACAATTTGTACCTCACCTGACCCATGAAGCATCTTTGAATTCATTGTGATAAAATAATGATAATAATAATAATAATACATTTAGTTGATCTTTGAATGTCTTGCTGAAAAGCCAAATAATTTTTAATTTGGTGATGAGGGTAAGATGGCAATAGAGACCATTAACTGGATAACAAAATGATTATTTTCCCAGTTCACTATACTATGCTATTTGCTTCATTTTACTCGTTTGAATACAGAGCAACAAAACTGCAAACCAATAATCTCCAGATTCCCCCACCATCAAAAACATGTTATGTTATGTTATGTTCTCTGGTCATACCACTGACCAAGGCAGGGAAGGGGTAAATGCAGAGAATGAATTTCGCTACACGTATGTGTATGTAACTATAAAGTACCACACCTACCTATATGCAGTATGTACATAGTGCTTAGATTTATTACACAGTTAACAGGTGTTTTCTTGAAGTATTGGAGTATTACAGTAACGTCACTGAACTTTATTTCAAAGGTCAACTTTCATAATTTAGTGAAGAATAATGAACTATTGGCTTAAATGATAATTTCTGTATTTTAAAAGTTTGGCCTAATTTTACATATTTTGGTGTTGAAATGAGTAGAAGATACAATACGTTTCAGAATCCGTGCAGTAGATGGCTTCAGCAAGCAGCAAAGTTTTTCGAAATAAACCTTCAATTAACAGATTTAGATGTGAAAATATTCTGGCTCTACACGCTGTCGCTGCCTCTCTGATGCCCAGCCTCCCTCTCGCTACTCTCCCGTTTGATGCCTCTCCATCCTCTGGAATCAACGTGTTCTCATCTCAATGCGTCATAACTGACGCTTTCAGACAGTGTGACAAAGCGTGAGTATTTTACAGCATCCCTATGAAACTCCACCTTTTGCTACGTCCCAGCAACACAAAGGCTAACCCTACCTGCTGTAAGGTTGTGCTCGACATTTACGTTTCTAATGGTTATGGTAAGGGTAGGGGGCTTGGAAGGCTGTTAACACCTTTAACAGCAGGCAGAGTGAGATGCAGCCAGAGAGCCACTCAAGAGGAAAAAAAAACAACTGAATGTATGTCTGATCCTATATGGCTCCTGTCGAAATTTACAGCATATACGGGACAAAGTGCAAAACAAAATTACAGAAAATTACTTGTTTTCCTGCCACTTTGAAGCACAGCAAAGGCTGAATAGACAGACAGTCACAAGCTTTCATCTGCAGGAGAACGTGTGCTTTTGAGAATAATTGTTAATCAACCCTACACTTTCATACTGTAGTGTTACAGGCAGACAAATATCGGCGTCGGAAATGATCTGAAGCGTTTATTCATGATTATTGGAACATTTCCAATGACACACAAATCACAGAAACATTTATTAATTAATGAGCCATGCTGGAGAAAAGAGAGATTCTTTACAGTGACACTTGTTCTGAATGATGCTTATTACAAATGACAGGCTTACGTATGTAAAATATCACTTCTAAAAGCTAACATGCAAGTAATGTGTGTTGATTATTTGAGGCTAAATAGTATTTGTGCTCATATGTAATAATAATAAATAATAATAATACCTGCACTTACTGCAAATTGACTATAATTTTAAATTATCTCGTCATCTAAATCATCACTGAAGATTACAAATAATGGCAGATACAATCAAAATCATTCTGTGACTTCTGCTCCTTGGAGTGCAGACGCAGGTAATTGTAATCAGTTGTGCAAAATTGCTCAGGTAATTGCTCGCTTCAAGGGTTATTTGGTAACTTTGTAAATTGTACTGTTCACAAATCCTAGACTTAAATAAGAGTCTTTTATTTTGATCTCATATAGAAAAAGAAAGGAGCCACAAAAAGTGGATTATTGTTATACCACGGAAAAATTGATTGCCTCAAGTAAACCACAAAAGCCAATAATGATGATGGATATGAGAAAGATGTCAATTGTATATTGTGGACTTTATTATACTGTATATAGCTCACATTGTGACTATGAACCCCAAGGGTCCCTCTGTGCTTGTGACTTTCCCAGGAAAGCTTAATGAAACAGAGGATTTATTATTCTGCTGACAATTGTACAAGACTAGCAATTCTTACTTTACTCTTCATAAGGCACTTTAAAATGTAAATGACCATTTAACACAGTTATTCCTACTGGGAGAGTTTAATGATGTGAAGCAAAACACTTGCCTTATTTCCATACAGCAGCGGAAAAGAAATCTCTGCGGCTGTTTTTCACATTACCCTGCTGACGACTGTTTGAAATTGCTTTCCACCTATTTATGCAGAGCTGGAACATGGGGATGTTCGTAAGGCAAATCTGGATGTGACGTTTGACGGCATGAAACATAAAACAGAATATCAGTTGTGATTACACAGAACCATTGGGCAGACACCAGAAAAGCAGATTAAAACATTAATTTTGTAATGTTCTTTTTAATGGTGTAATGAATGAGCCTGCCCTGCTTGAGTGTTCGTTGTAACTCAGATCAGAAAAGAAAACTGATATACAACTTAATTTCCTTTGGAAATACTTCATCACGAAAACATTCTGTGGATTTTGTCGGGTTTTTGAGCACACTGAGCATCCCTGTGTTATAACTACCGTATTACTATTTACTGCCACAACCTGCTATAATATTCCCAATGTAATATCTAGCTTGTATATTGCGATGACGTTACATTGGATCTGAACACATACATATCATATGGCTAACAATTTCACTGCTTCAGCAACACTATAAACAATAACACCACAGATAATACCAAAAGTCATGTATTAGCCATGCCAGCAGTGGTTTTCTAGTGATGGCAGTTGGTTGGTCGATCCGCTGCGTTGGGCTTGGGCAGGCTCTTTTTATTTGGAATTCATTTTGGGAAAAACTAAATAGGTGATCTGTAGTCATCTGTTTGAATTAAAAATTGTCAGTATATTAACACATCAGGCTGTTCTCTTTGTTTATAAATATAAATACATTTGAATCTATAAACTATAAATCTTACCTGCTAAAAGTAATTCACATTTTAATGTTAGCATGCTGATGTTAGCACTGAGCTTAAAGCATGCTGTCCTTATGTTTAGCCTCACAGAGCTAGCATGGCTATAGACTCTCTTGTTTTTCCCTATTGTGCTTCATTTGCATGTATCTTAGCACGAGTGAACGCATGAAGTGAACGTGGTAAAGATGATTCTGTTTCTGTCCACTCGGGCAAATGCAAAATATCTGATTTCATGCCCTTTGCATGATTAAAAGGAGTAAGAGATGGAGAAAGAGCCTTTTGGTTTGGGCAGCCACTGCGAATATTCAAACCCTTATCTGAGATAGAAAACATGACATCTGAAATGCAAGGCAGGGTCAGCTTGGGTCGTTATTTCTCAGAGAGAAAAAAATAGATAGAGGTATTTATCTCTGAGGGGATACCTGCTTTGAAACAAAGCAGTCTCTGTGGATCACATTCTGTCAGTGTGACGCATCAAAACCTTCATGCAGGCTTTGTCTGACTCACCGACTTAGTGTCTTTAATTGTTTCTTTAACCTTTGTGTGATGATTTATTGAGATTCTTCCTGCTGAATATCGTATAGTTTTTACGATCAGTTACCCTCATTGTGTTCAGGCATTATACTTAATGGGTATTTTAGTAATGTCAGGTACAGAGAGGAAGCGGTATTGCAAATCAATCATTTCTATTGTGTCTAAACAGATTCACTTTCGAGAGAACAAAGGAAAGGGGACACACACTGTAATAGAGGGCAGATATTCAAGAAAGACACGTTGGCTTTAGGTTAGCTTATTCCTTTTCAAATTGACCCATTTATCTTAATCTGAAAGACTTCAAGATAAGACGACTATATTACTTAGCAGTGCTGAAGATGGACAATGCATGGCTCCACCTATGCTTTGATACACAGAATAATTGTATGAGACAAAAGAGACTGTCCAAATAGATTTTAATTACACGTGTGTGGAAATGCTCAGTGTAGCTGTCAACCATGGGCACATAAAATTACCTGCTGTGGTGGGTTTTATTAAAATTCAGCTTTAAATGTTTCTCCATCACCATCATTAGGCTACTACATCTGTAAACTCTTTGTATATAGTATTATATACGCAACTGGATATCTTTTGCATTTATTAATTACATGATTAAAATCTACCATGATATAGGATAGATAGGCTACTTCGTTTTGTTTATAGTACTTTGTTCAGAGATGTTTATTCATATTTAATCATAATAAATATAACAATTTGTACCTCACCTGACCCATGAAGCATCTTTGAATTCATTGTGATAAAATAATGATAATAATAATAATAATACATTTAGTTGATCTTTGAATGTCTTGCTGAAAAGCCAAATAATTTTTAATTTGGTGATGAGGGTAAGATGGCAATAGAGACCATTAACTGGATAACAAAATGATTATTTTCCCAGTTCACTATACTATGCTATTTGCTTCATTTTACTCGTTTGAATACAGAGCAACAAAACTGCAAACCAATAATCTCCAGATTCCCCCACCATCAAAAACATGTTATGTTATGTTATGTTCTCTGGTCATACCACTGACCAAGGCAGGGAAGGGGTAAATGCAGAGAATGAATTTCGCTACACGTATGTGTATGTAACTATAAAGTACCACACCTACCTATATGCAGTATGTACATAGTGCTTAGATTTATTACACAGTTAACAGGTGTTTTCTTGAAGTATTGGAGTATTACAGTAACGTCACTGAACTTTATTTCAAAGGTCAACTTTCATAATTTAGTGAAGAATAATGAACTATTGGCTTAAATGATAATTTCTGTATTTTAAAAGTTTGGCCTAATTTTACATATTTTGGTGTTGAAATGAGTAGAAGATACAATACGTTTCAGAATCCGTGCAGTAGATGGCTTCAGCAAGCAGCAAAGTTTTCCTTTGGGGCAATTGTGCCCTTTAAAAATATGTCCACAAAAAGTGCTTCTTTTTGCCACCAACAGGCTCAGACTGTTATACAAGGTGTCTGACAACATCATGGAAAGGATCCCTATGAGTAACACCCTTTGTTTTTAACAAGAAAGGTAAGTCTCCCTCAAAGGACAATTCTTGCTCTGAAATCTTATGAGAGGAAAACGCTGGTTTCCACCGTCATCTTCATGCAACAACTGGCCTCTCACAAGATTTCGGAGCAAGAATTGACCTTTCTGTGGATGTAATTTTGATGGCCACAATTGCCCATAAGGAATATGTTGTAGCCACTGCTATGGCTGCTGGCTGTAGTCATCTACTGCTCTGATTCCAAAACATTTTGTACCTACTAGTGATTTTTGACACCAAAATATGTTAAAAAAATATGGACCAGATTTGAAAATACTGAAATTGTCCTTTTAAAGCATAGCATGAATAGGCTTTGTTGATTTGAACATGTTTTACAATAATAAGCTCCACGCTTTATTTATTTAACAGCAGCCAGTTAATAGCTAGTGTCATTTTTTCAGACATGATAATAAAGAGAATATTCTGTGAATATAAGATGATCAGAAAGTGCCAGTTGGTTCACCTGCTCTTCTGAAGCACCTTTGAGCAAATCATCCAATCCTCTACAGCTCCAGGGACCACACTGTGTGAAAAATTCTGCTATCACTCTGTGATACCGATGCATTACAGTCAAACCCACATAATAATAAGTAGAGAAAAGCAAAAGCTGAAGAAATGTTAAAGATTTGCCTCAGAACAGGTTTAGAGCTTGACATGGAGCGTGCCAATTGTGAGGACAGGCTCATTAAAGGCTGCTTCCTTTTGTGTGACAGCAGCCATTTGTTTAAGAGGCTATCTTCTCTCCAGCCAACCCAGATACGATGAGTCAAAGCATAAGAGCGCTCGCGGAGACACCTGACAAATGACAGCGTATACCTGCTTTGGATCGTAGCAGCATTTCTTTGGAAGAGTAATGTCCAAGAGGAATCAATTTCCTGCAATGAATCTCAGCTGAGACAAAAATCTGCAAGATTTTCATGGGAATTTGTTTGCAAATGGGGTTCTGTCAAGTCAACCTTAGATGGATAGAGAATGTAATATGTGCAATAATAGATGTGAGCCAGATCATGTCATGCAATAAATTGTATCTCCAGCAACATCACTGAAAGACTTTCAATAAAATAACAAAACCAAGTGGTAGCTCAGACACTTTTTTACTTAAGCTCCCTGCCTTCTCAGTCAGTGTCACCCTAAGGATCCATTTAAACATTTTTTTGACTTTTGGGAAGAAACTTTTAATTTTGAGGATGAAGACAGAATAAGATACACGTTTTACATGAGACAACTATTTAGAATTGGTGAGAAATAACATTTTGGCGTCATTTTGGAGGTGGTTTAGCTGATATCATGTGATACGACTGAGAGCTCCATCTACTAAATGGGCCTAGAGCAGAATTATTTTGATAACTGCTGTACCAAGGTCCCGAATGAACTTTAGAGTTCAACTTTTAAGGTAATATTAATAAGAAGTCATTTAAGTGCTCAGAAAAACAGAATTTTAAGCATCTAGCCTAAAATTCCTTGAAACTGGCCAGAGTTCATCTGCTGAAGACTATTGTGTGATAATATTTAAAGCTCCAACAGCTTGAAGTGCAAACATACAAGTAGTTTATTAAAAATTCAAAAATAGTCACTGGTGCCAATATAGTTTGGATAAAATAACATATTCTTGTATGCACACACAAACATAATATCGCTGCTCTCCGTCTTTTTTGATTAACCTTAACCTTCTCTACACCTTGAGACTATTCTGATGCAACATGACCAACACAGAACGACATTGTCTACCATAAAACAGTCTTCGTCTTGCTAACCTCGGTCTCCGCAATCTTTTAGACAAGAATATCACAGTAATATTACATGTGGTTGCAAAGCAAGACTAGAGCTCACTTGATTGAGAAGGTAATATATGTCTGTCAGTGCTGTGGTATTTGCAGGATGTAAAGCTTTTTATTCCTTGAAAACCTCCTGAATTGCATGCTTCACATGCTATTCAGGAGATATTCAGGAATATGAGGGAAATAAAGAACAGAAAGAAAAAAGCAGAATTTCTACTCCATATTTTTACAGCCTCCACGTTAATAACTACAACTATACAGGAGATCTCAGCCGTAAAATGTGACATTCGTAACACCTCACTGACCCCCTAAATGCTTCTGCTTCTGATGAGACATTTTTACCATCCTTCATATACAAATGTCACAGAGTCTTGAGTCTCAAAAGGACTCACAACCTGGAAAGATTTCACATGGATACCTAAAAAAGTAGAATACATCACATAAATGGCACTGTATAACATTCACCATAAAATATCATCCTTTTCAGGATAAAAGAAACTAGTGTTAATGATGACCCCTGTGCTGTAATGCTGTAGCTAATTTCCTCTCTCTATTTTCAACTTTTCTCTCAGCCTTTTAAGAAGATATAAAACAAGTAGTAGGAGCCATGAGGGGTTAAGCTGTGTGCTGTCTGTATTTCACTTCCATTATAGCAGTCTCCCTCTGGCTGTATTGAGTGTCTGCTGCTCAGGATGTGGTGCAACAATTAATCCTCAGATTGATTCACTTCCTATTGAATTGCCCCCAAACTCAAGCTGTAATTCAACCTGTCCTTGTTAATCCTAGACCCTGCCTCACTCACACGACTTTAAAAAAGCGGCGAGACGTGTAGCAACTGTTTATTTATCAATTTCAAATCCACTGAAATCACATTTGTGCTACAGCTTAGAGTCACTGGCATGATAGCTGCCCTTAAGTGAAGTCATTTAAAAATTTTCTATTTGAGAAGTTAAATCAGCCAGACTGTTTGGATATTAATGTAATTGGGCAGGTAGTAACTGAATAAATTGCCATGAGCATGTGAATGGAAAGCTTCTTTATTGATATGATTTGGAGTTTTAGATTGATTAATATTGTTTCTGTAATACAAAATGTGATCAAATCTTCTGATTGAATGTTTACTCTTGACATTGGAAACAGAAACAGTGGTAGTTTTTTGTTTTTTTTTCAGTCCTAGCTCCAAAACAGCTACTAAATGGATCTTTTGGTGAGATTTTTGTCAAGTACTGTTTCCAAGGTCAAGAAGGAACTTTCATTCTCAACTTCTAAGCTCACTTTCTTGCCGAGATTTAGATGACTAGATCGATCCCACTCTCTTAATGTATTTGTTCAATATGAGGCTACAGCCAGGGACATCAGCTTAGCTTAGCATAAAGACTGGAAACAGGGCGAAATTAGGGTGACCATATGTTGCAAATGTCAGCAAACTTTCGAACTGTTGAACTTGTTGTTTTGCATGAATGGTTACGATTACTGACAAGTTAGCACTAATAGCAAAAGGATTTAATGAACGGGAAAAATGTACCATAATTAAACTGCTGTAACCGGAATTAATAATATACTAGTGGTAAGCTATATAGGATACTATCTCAAATTATAACAAGTACACTAGCATTAGCACTAATCACACCTTAAACACGACAGAAAACAGTTTAATTTGTGAATAAGTAACGCTATGTAGCAAACGTAGCTAACGTTAGTAACATAGCTTATACTATGTAGCTAACGCTACAAATGTCTTGGAATACCACGAGAAATTACTTAAGAATTGTAAATGTTATTCACACGCCCTTTGATATCAGGCTGAATATGGTCACCCTAGAGAAACAGTTGGCACCTTTAAAGCTCCTATTAATGCTTTATGTACATTTTTGGTTAATTTACACAGGAAGTTGCTTATATACTTTGCTTTTCATACAAATTCATAAAATGTAAATGTACATGTTAATTAGTGAGCTTGCTGAGAGTTGGATTTTATTGCCTTTGGACAGAGCCAGACTAGCTATTTACTATTTACTTTAATTGTTTCCAGTCTATTTGCTAAGCTAAGCTAAGAATCTTCTGGCTCCAGTTTCATATGTATCGTGCATAAGTGCAGAACTATTCCCTTAAAGTGCTCAAATTTGAACATCTACAATTCATCGACCACTGGGCAAAGTCTATCTGCTGAGGAAATCAAAAGCTCCAGAACAGCTACTAAATGGACCCTGTGGTGAGACTGTTTTGTTGTCCACCCTGTATTTGTTGAGGAACAATACAACACCTGCAGTGGCTGTACAAAGTGAGAAAGTGAGTGATGAGAAAGCAATGTCCATCATAAAGTGTCTAGCAGCGTAGGAGGAGCTACCTTTCAATACGTTCATTATTTAAAACTGAAAGGAAACCACAAGCAGCAAAAGATATTGTGATGACAATATTCAAGGTGAAAGAAACAAAAAACTTCTTTTATTCTATCTAGATAAAATATTGAAGCCAGTTATTCAGCTGAACTGTCGCTGCAGGATTTAAAATGTGCTACAGTCTTAGATTGTCTTCGATCACGTTTCCATTGATAAAGTGTTGGAGCAGCATTTTTCAGAGTAAGATTTCATATCACTGCTGGGAGATAATATATTTATATTAAAAGGCTCTCAGTGCAATCAATCTTTCCTCGGGGACATGAAAAAGAAGCTTAATAAGTTTTATCAGCAGCAGCTTTTTGGGGCCTAAAGAGGGTCCTGTTCATTGTGATTATAGTGTAGCACTATAGGGCTCAAGGGGCTGCTTTGAAATTGTGAGAACAAATATTCCACAACTGGGAAATTTGTGTGGGGTTCAGTCAGCCAGATATTTTAAACCAATGACTTCTGTGGACAGTATGGCGTGAACATCATTGTGCAACATGAGACAGCAACAATACTAATCCGCTTCAAAGTCAATGTGCTTGTCACAAGTCCTTTAAAAGCTCGCTCGCCCAGTCAGAAAGTGCCAGAGGGAAAACCACGAGGCTGCACTTTGATCTTGCAAGGTCTATCACTTTTGATAAGAGTTTCTGAAGTAAATGAGGAAAACATTGTCATTCAAGAAGCTAAGCTCGGCTGTATGACACGTTAATTAATATTTTCTGCTGGAAGCTGAAACTGCACTGTAGGGGGTTGAAACTCTGTATATTTGTGTTTGTTGTTTTGTTTCCTTTTTGGCAAAGATTTAATCCTTTGAAAGCATGTGTTAACTGTTTCTGACATGAATCTGAACATTTCTCAAAGAAATTGTCAGAGGAAATGGAAAGGAGCAGAATATAGAAATGGGCAGTATGTTGAAGCATTACATGGATATGCTGTAGATACAATGCAGAATGCATGTCCTGTGGAGAGACCAGAAATATTTCATGTTTAATGTGCTGATCATTTACAACATTCACAGTCCTCACCATTCTCTTAATGTGCAATGCTGAATTAAGTCACTTGTCGCTGTCTGCAGTCCAAGAAAGAAAGGATTTGTACAGATGAATGTATAATGTGAACAAATTACAATTATCTGTAGCTTTTGTTTAATGCAAATGTTGAACAATAGTCAAATACAAAAGTTTGAAACTGAAGCTGAAGCTGCTTATTTCTTCATCACTGTAGACACACAATGTCATATAAATAGGTGAAAGTGGATATGCAGATAATCCTCAGCAGAGAGAGAGAGGTTGTATTCTTAAAATACCACCTGTGCTCAGCTCTACTTGTTAAGAGAGTAGAGCTTGTATTGATTCCTGTTCGAGCCAAGATGAAAAAACAGCTCTTTGATGTGTGAAACCATTCATGGCTTTTCTTTAGCTTCAAACCTCTTTAGCTCCACAGACAATCACTGCTCCTGACATTATTGAGAGTTATGGTATCTCACCTTTAGATTGTAGCCCAAAGACAAACACAATAACACCAGTGTGTTCTCTTACATCCTGTGAGGTGTCATGTAGATAAAGAAATGGAGAGTGTACTGTAGAGCTTTGAAGAGTTTGCAAGGGTTTCACTCATTGTACAAACAAATAGGTTTGGGGATTATTCTAGTGGGAATACTAAAGAAAGCATGTCCTACTGTAAATAATGTGGTAACTGCTCCTCTAAATTTGAGAGAAAAACAAAACTGACATTGAAGTGTCATTCCCACACGACAATATAACCTGAAAATAAACAAGAGAGGGAGTGATAACATTTACAGCTCATTCTCCTCATGATAATGAGAGCCCGCTGAGTCCATCAGCAGAAAGCTAACATGCCGGGGGGCGTCTCCTGTGGAGGCACCCTGTGTCTACTGAGCATGAAAATCTAAATACTCTGGAGTTGTTGACTTATTTAAATGAGATGGATATTCCTTTCATGTTAGCAGTCCTCAGACATTTGCAGGATGATTTGAGACACTCGTATGGGGCATTTTGTTCACATACTCACAATTCTGGGTACAATTTAGAGTAATTTCCTGCTGTTGTTTGTACAGTGAAGTGCTTCAGGCTGCGTTTTGAAGGTTTTGTTGGAAAGCTTACATTATCCATCTTATTGAGCGGGAGCTGGGTACCATTACTGCCACAAGTTTCACTCCAAATATTAAACTCATTGATAGAATGGGTAACAACATAGTTTTGTGTCTCTTTGTGGTCGTTTTGCACGTCTTTGTATCTTTTCTGTCTCTCTGTGGTAGTTTTGCGCGTCTTTGTTTTAGTTTTACACCTCGTTGTAGTCATTTTGTGTCTTTTTGTGGTCATTTTGCACCACTTTGTGGTTGTTTTGTGTCTCTTTGTAGTAATTTGACTGCGTTTCTTACAAGAAATATTAACAGTCACTTCATACAGAGGCTCTGGTCCAGGGGCCCTCTGCCTGTACTCAATAGGCCTGTTCAATAATCCATTTGACTCTGGTAGGGGTGGCCAATGGGATTCTGAGATTACATTTTGTCTCTTTGAACTATTGAAGTTAAATGAAAATGCTTTATCTCTGCCTTTTCACAAACAACCATAAATAAAGATATCTGAACTTCATAGTTCGCTCAATATGATGGTACTAATATTGTTATTGTTACTGGAAATCATACTTGAAGATCCTGTTTTATTTTACAGTTCTGATGATGCACAGCTCACATGAGAGTGATGAGGATACAGTCGGAGACAACTAACTGTGAACATGAGATGCATCAGTCTCTGATCAATAATGAGCTTATGACAGTGATGGACTGCAGAAATTGCAGAGAAATTGGAGAGAAACATTGTCCGAAGCTCAGAATACACAGCCCCACCTTGTTTCAAGGTCACTGCTTTGTAGATAAATGTGAAGTGATTGTTGTCAGGCATTATCTATGATGCTCCAAATGATCCTTTATAAAAAGGTTTATAAAAGGTAATGGCATTAGTACCTTTACTAATGTTTTGTACAGAATAATATATATAACCATTGCTCGTTGCTAGTTGTAAAATGCCGTGATTCTTATTCAAATGGCCTATTGATTTATGTCAGCTCTACGTGGAAGGCTTCAGTGCAGGTGGAAATGTTTAATGGCAGATCTAGGGCTGGACGATATGATTGATGATCATATAGATGATACAGTATTTTTCTTCTGCCCTCACTATGCATGTAGGTACACAGCTATGCAGTAAACTAAACTTGCTTCCAATAAAGGCTAAAGACAGCAGATTGTCTTTGAGGTTTTTACTGGAAACTGTGAAAACTATTTTGGGCAACAAATTACAATTCAGAAAACAGTGATGTCCCATAAACAAGAGTTAGACAACAGCAATCATAAAAATTGATTAGTACAAGGACACTGGATTTACAAATCCTTACTAATCCTTCATGCCATAGGAAGTATTTAATCTGTACAGTAATTAATCTAGTAAATGAACACAAAGTCCACAAGAGTAAAAGTAAAACGAGTACAATGTGTTAGCAAACACATTAGTTCCAGAAACTACAGATCGTTTGGTTAGTTTGGTCAGAATAGGTGTTTATCTAAATATGGCAAATGTGTTCATTAATAAATGTGTTACAATTTGTCTGAAATCAATTCCATCACACAAATAATGTGTACAATAAAAATTTGCAAAACCATAGGCCTTTTCACCAAAGACATTCTGAGATGTCACAGTGGGAAAAGCACAGGTATGAAAAATAAAAGTAGTGATTCCTAGCATCATTATTCCATAGGCTGATCCGAAGTACTCAAAATGATACTGCCACTTTCTTTTTCAGTGTTGGTAAATGGTTCACTGTTTTTGCACAAAGGACAGTGGTTTGCATCCAGGTGTGGTTTCCAACCCTAAATGTAACCCTGTCTCTTAGAAATTACATTTATAAATTGTTTTCCCAATTACATAGTGTTGTCAAATGTAATCACTGCCTGCATTATGTTCACATGCACTGTTTTTTTGAATGGGAGGTGTTTAGGATGGATGGTGGCTTTACAAACCACAGGGCTTTGTCACCAGAGACCAGGGTTTGCATCAAGAGTCCCATCTGTGATTAGTTTTAGGCAACAAAAACATTTAGTTTAGGTTAGAGAAAGATCATTAAACATAACCATAAAAAGGTTGAATAACAAAGTAGCTACTATAAGCAGATATTGTATTGCAAGGTTGGATATTTTGGTAGAATACAACTACATTTTACATTTTTCTTATACATTAAGTGTCAACATTTTTGCGACTTGCCGATTATGTTAAAAGTACAAGGTAGATTTATTCATAATTATATAACACAGAGTTGTATAACAAGATTAGGTTGTAATTCCCTTTATGCTTCTCACAAAAAGCAAACATTATTTACAAAAATGTTAAACAGTCATTGGGTGAATAAATAATAAGTTACAGAAATAAAACAATTTGACATGGTGAAGTGCTTCTGGTGGTATGACTGGGGATACTTCTGTATCTCAAGCCAGATGGCAACAGGCTGAACAGGCTGTGGGTAGGGTGGGTATGGTCTTTTAGGATCCTTTGGGCTCTGTGCACTCACCGATATCACTGATGCTTAGTAGTTTACAATGATCTGAGTGGTTTTAATCACCCACCGCAGCCACATCTCATGCCAGTTTGTAATGTTTCCTATCAGGAGCTTTCTATTGCTTCTCTGTACAGAGTTAAGTTTCCAGCCATTTCTGAGCTTTCTTCGCCAACATCAGGATGTGAGATGACTATGTCAGGTTCTCTGTGATGCTGATTCCAGGAACCTAAAACTCACCTGCTCCACCTCAGCTACACTCATGTTTACAGGTCTGTGTGTGTGTGTGTGTGTGTGTGTGTGTGTGTGTGTGTGTGTGTGTGTGTGTGTCTGTATCTCCTTTTTCCTAAAATCAATGATCAGCCCCATTGGTTTTGCCGACATTGAGCAGTAGGTTGTTCCCTGTGCTTCACAATGCAAGACTTTTGATTTCCGCTAAAGTGGAGGAGGTGTGACCAGCAATCCGAACTGTCTGTTTGTGAGGAAGTCCAATATCCAGTTGCAGAGTGTGGTACTTTGCCATTCAGTCTCATAGGGGAGATTGTGTTGAATGCTGAGCAGAAATCAACAAATGTCATTCTGATGTAGGGGTTGTTTTTCTTAAGGTGTGTGAGTGGTGGTGCTCTGACGTTGCTGACGTACTGTGGTAAGCGTGTTGACTCATTTCCGTTTCCGGTGCTTGTGTGTTGGTAGCGTGTTGTGCTGTTCTCGCTAAATACCAGTTACATTTGTTAGATTACAGCGGCCAACTGTCCGCTAAACACTTATTCTTACAATAATTTTGCCTAACCACTCACAGTTCTTTACATCTTTTAGTGACTGCTGTTCAATCTCATAGTTGTTCAAAAGTTGTAGCTAATGCTACAGTACTTTGGCTTAGCTGTTAGCGACTTTAGCTCAGCAGCTAGCGATGGCTTCTCCTTCTCCCTATCGCTCTCCTACTTTCTCCTGCTCGGTGTGTCAGATGTTCGTTACTCCTCTGCCTCCTTTAGCGGTAATGGTACCTGTAATAAGTGTAGTTTATTTTTAGACATGGAGGCAAGGCTCAGTAATTTAGAAGCCCGGCTCCGCACCTTGGTAGATCAGTCTTTAGCTACTGTAGCTAGCCAGTCCCCGGTAGTCGGTGCGGAACGGCCTGAGTTAGCCTGTGGTAGCCGCCCCTCGGCATCTCCTGTGCAGCCAGAAAGGGTTGGCTGGGTGACTGTCCGAAGGAGGAATAGTCGTAAGCATTCAAAGCCCACGGGGCACCATCAACCTGTTCACTCAACAGATTTTCCCCACTCAGCGACACACCCGCTGAGAACCCAACTCTCATCATTGGCAGCTCTATTTTGAGAAACGTGAAGTTAGCGAAGCCAGCGGCCATAGTTAAGTGCATCCCTGGGGCCAGAGCGGGTGACATTGAGTCTTATTTGAAACTGCTGGCTAAGGATAAACGTAAATACAGTAAGCTTGTTATTC
>NW_024042474.1:0-29664 GCF_014851395.1 Micropterus salmoides | reverse complement strand
TACATATGATGTTACACACCGCTACACTGTCACACACACAACAACACAGTGCCAATGAGGGTAAACTCCTCTGTCGCTGTCTGCATTAATGATCTGATTAACTGAAAACATTCAAGAGATTAAATTCCCAGTGTCATACAACACACACCACACACACACACACACATACAGTTCAACACTCACACAGTTCAACACAAGCACACGATTTGTCTCAATCATAGCAAAACCAACAGGGAACATGTTGTATACACATCCATACTCCACAATGAGTGCACTACATACTGCATATAAATACACAAAAAAGGTGAAGGTGAAACAGATTATAATTTACGTTTGTTTTCTCTCACATCCATCTTTTGTGAAAACATCTTAATCCCCGACACTTGAAAAATCCCAACAAAAGAGCATGGAGAAAGGCAGTGCGACTCATTATTGCAGCAGCCTCAAGAAAACAAAGGGAAGGAATCTGTCATTGCTGGAGAGAAAACGATGAGACAGATAGCAGTCTGCACCAGCAGATTGTGAAAGGGAACAACTTTTTTTTCTTCCATATTGCAGTGAGGAGTGGCCTTTATGAGACAGACATTCACTTGTTGAATGTGATTTTAGTTTGTCAAGAAATGATAATAAATGAGAGTAATGTGAGTTACACTGTGACATACTTCAGCATGCACAAAGCAGAATTTTGCATGCTGCTGCTTTTCATTTCTGGGTCTTTTTTGTTGTTTGCTGGTATGTTCCTCCTAGTCATTCCCAGTTATGGAGTTCAATAGCAGAGAACAGTTCTGTTGACATCAAAATGCAACATCAGTTTCACATTTTCCTGTTGTACTATTCTGAGAACAGGTGTCAGCTAATGAAAATCATGATGTCGATTAAGTGTTTGATAATTACTACCTGCATTATTACCATGTTTGTTACAAAACGAGGGGGCTGCAGAGAATAACACAAAACAATTGTGGGAAAGAACAGAGAATATTTTCTTTTATTTTTGCGCATTGAAATGTGGTGTCTCACATGATAGGGATTGCCAAAGTGTCAAAACGAGCAGCAGGGCAAAGAAAAAAAGGCTTAGTTTATAACCAAGTAATGACATTCATTCAAACCCACAACACAGCCTTCTCCATTATGTGCACATGATGTCCCAGGACATCATCTCTTTGTTCCTGTGCTCATTGGCTGATTCAGTACATCAACAGAAAGGCCAAATAAACCGTGACAAATGTAACATTAAATTAGTGAGTGTAACTGAGACAGAACATTTCAGAAGCTGTTGTTGAGGACATATTGCAGTTGCAAATGCAATCTTCCTGTGTCTGCATGGCAGAATAGTCCGTAAGTATGCAAACATTATTCAAACATTACAAGATCATTACGAGATCCCTCTCCACTTTACGGTTGCAGAGAGCATGCCAATGAAAGTACAAAGTAGTGAGGGAACATGTACTCTGTGCGTCTTCAAGCATTTTTATTTAACAAATTCTGTATTTTGTTTGGAACTGTAAATCAAACCTGAGAGCGATTCAAGCTCCTGTTCTGCCTGAAGAGCTGGACTGGCAAGAATTTGACCTAAGATGTACAAGACAAATACTACTAACTTGTTTAATCCTTACAGGCAGAACTGTAAAAACACCAAGATGTGGTTTTTAGGGAAAGTCACAAATTGTTATTTTTTCATTTGTGAACATTTGTGTTCATTCTAATTAAACAAACAAGATACAACAGCTTTTAAAGTGTTTGTGGGTGTATTTTATGTTAAATTAAATGTCATACTTCATACTCTGCACAGACACAAGAGGGGTGTCAATCTTCTCATGTAACTGTTGGAAAGAAAGCAAGTAAACATATTGAACTATGCTTTGAAACACTGGGCTGCGCATAACAATTGACTGTTACTGTCCTTAATATTCTATACAATACGTAAGATGAAAAGATGAGAAGAAGCCTATCTGCTCTGCTGCTGCAAACTGTCCTTCCTCTGGTGGATGCTATATGGCTATATGATGCAGCTCACGGTGTCACACACCTGTTGGGATGGGAGTTCATCAGGTTCCCCCTTTTGTGGTCCAAACATCTGGAACAACCTTTGAGAATGCTAAACATCCTCTGGATAAACCCTGGGTGTGTCTTCTGTCAGTCATGCAGATATGTAAATATAAAGACAATTAAAATCTCTCTATTCAATATGTTTATATTAACAATAGTTAAAATTACTGTGTGTAATGTAAAAGAGGTTGTCCAACTCTGTTGTTCTCCACAACTCTATGGAGTATTTTAGCATCTTTCAGCTCGTTGTTTACTGTTTTTTCGGGCCCGCAACATTACAGTTTTGGTTCACTTGCACCACTTTAATAAGTTTCTTTTTAAGCAGCAGCAGGAAGCTCTTTCAGTGAAAAAGCTCTAAAACCCATTGTACACTACCTTTCCAAGACCAACCAACACACATACACAGTTAGCAACTGGTGAACACAGTGGAGCATTTAGCAGCTAAAGAGCCAGATATTTCATCAGGAAATGGTACAGACCAAAAACAGAGCTAAAAGGAGAGTGAATATTGGACTTTAACCAGGGAGACAGGAACACTACTCCAAATGAATGATAATGTTGCTCCGTGTCTGCTTGATGTGTCAACGAGCAACTGTTTGTTAACAAGTTAGTCATGTCAACTTTATATGGTCATGAAATGTCAGTGTTGTGTTTCCAGATTGTTTCTCTGCTCCTCAAAAACTCAGGGCAGGTTTAAAGATCACTATTATCAATAATTGATACAGGCTATCTAGCAAGCACCCTTCTGTAATATTTTTGGTTTCAAAGACCTGATGAAGAACATTGCTGCATTACAGATCCATTAGCATTGCAATTTATTGAAATGTCTATGAAAATGAAGGCTTGCAGTAACTGAATGATGTGACATTGTCTTTTAAAGAATAATCACAAGATGAGAAATGTACAAATATTCATGCTATAAATGACAGTGACATACACTCATGTATCTGTACACAGAGGAATTTGCTCAGCCCTGAGCTCTGACCTGTGTCATGCTGGAATGAGTCAATTTCATCACTACACAAGTGGTGTGTTTATGTTGGGTTAATAATAGTGCAGCTAATCCTCTAGTTCTTGGCAGAAATGTGTCTCTCTGTATAATATAAACGGTCTGGTTATGTCCTCCTCCACAACACCTCAATGATGTTGTCTTGGTACAGAATTACAAGTTAATCTAATGGTGCAGCAAATCACCCTCCTCTTCATGTACACTTATAGCTGCACTCACCACGTTTGCCTTGGGGTTTCATCACAAATGATGAAAAAGAAGCAATCGCCTTAGTACTTTGCTTTTCTGAACCTGCAAAATCTTGTGTGAAAAGTGCAAATTGCATTTGCCAAAATGGCTTTCAAATGTTTTCAGAGATAATATCCTTTTATACATGTTTTCTTGTAATTTACCGTGACATGTTTTTGATTTTTGGAGGCCTTGAGATATTGAGTTAAATTCAAAATGCATTTTCGGAACAAAGAACAAAGCTTGCAAGGTGTTTTTTGAAAAAATGGTCTTACTTTTTCTGGTTCTTCTTGTTACTGTTTCTTTCATCACAATTCTGTATACCAACATGTTATAATGTATAGAAATCACTCCTTATTAGTTAATATCAACAGTCTCTCATTAAAATGACTGATTTTATAAAAAAAGCTTTTTGTGCATGGCGTGATTTCAATCTGTGTGTGTTGCCATACTGACAATAAAACACATTTTCTTTTATATATGTAGGAATTCTTTGAACATCACAGCTTTTTTATCTGAGGGCTGCTTCTTTTTTTTTAAGAATATTTCAAAGTGGTTTGGATGTGAATGTAATAAAAACAATGTTTTACCTTATTAAAAGTGACAATCCCACATGAATTATGAATGTAAAGTGGCCTGTTACACTAAGTGAAAAAGAGAGGCTTAAGGAACTCCTAATACAAATACTGCTCATTTTTGCCTTTGGTACAAGAGTTGCAGCAGATACCATCCCTAATCATATTCTTAGATTATTGAATTCTTTCAGGGGAATATTGGAAAACATCATTCAGGCGTTAAAAGTGTTTGACTTCATTAAAATACAACATCAAGTTTCATCAATAAACCTCAGCTCTCCTTTCATCTGAGGATCACCACTTCAGGAGGAGAAAACCTGAAATGCAGATTACTTTTAATACAGCAGCAGTTTTTCATAGATTTTTCTCAGACTTTCAGCTCGACATCATGATGTGTAAAAAAAACAATTTGGAGTCTAGGTCAACAAAATGACTTTGAATGTGTTTGTGTGTGAACTCTGTTTGCACAGTGCCTACCTGTCAACACCTGCAGAGAGTCTGTCACTGTAAATGCAATTACATACATTTTTCTTGTAAGCAAGTATTTATTATGTGAAAATGAAGCAAAACATATGGCGCATGGTAAACAATACATGTGGATTAAAGATTCCAGAACTTTACTGGACAGGCAAACACACAAATCTGTGATTCTTCAATAGTTTCGTGTCTGAATTGGTTCATAGTCTGCAAAGGGACACTGTTAATTTAGTCACAAAAACTGTGACAAAAAATATTCATTGCCAACCTAAACAATCTGACAGGGAACAGGTGAAATAGGGCCAGTATTTGTAGCGAGGGCTAATTGGGGGAATGAGGAGGTGAGGAGATGGGCTGGGAAAACAAAGAGGGGAGGCAGGAGGGAGAGGAGGGTTCTGAAATGACAGGAGAGTTAGTGAACTGGCATGAAAACAGAAACCAAATATCAGAGAAGATACATGTTGGGAGGATGCAGGACCGTGGATGAGGAAGAAACATGAATGTAACTTTTGGTTGGCTATCTTTTATTTAGCTATCAGTAGTCAGTGGTCAGCTAGGCAGTAAACAAATGAGTAAATCCAGGTTGCTCTGAAGTTGAAAGCGCATAGCTGCATTAATGCAAGGTGAGCGAGAATGAGAGAGAAAGCAGTTCTGTTATAATGACAACTGAGAGTCAGTCTGTTGTATTACTACAGAGGGGCAGAGTGACACGGGCACTGTGATGAATGGTACCTTTTCCACTAACTTTGCAATGGATGAAAATGACACCTGCAACCATGGGAACGGTACACAACAGAGATGGCAACAGCTGTAGCCTCACAATCAACAATAAAATACATAACAAAATTTGACATTTATGTCAAAAGCTTAAAAAAAATGGTTCTATACTGTACTGTATAGTACCTGTATGTATCTTGTCTTTTGTCGTGAAGACCAGGTAGTGTCAAACATTACCTTTTTGTCAGCCCAATTAAGTTTTAGAGGCTTTCAACTGGTCTGATGTGCTCCATGCTCCATTCATTGGATCTGTGATCAAGAGGATGATGATGTGATGTTCAGAGAACTGCTCAACTCTTCCACAGGAACCCATGGAGCTGCCCCATGACCATAGCAGGACCCAGGATGTCACAGATGGGAAGTGAATGACAGTTGCTTGATTTCCAATAAGGCCTGCAAGACCTACCAGAGCATGAACAACAGGTTGAGAGCCTACTCTGACAACCTAAGCCAGTTAGTAAATCACAACTTCCTTTGGGCTGACCGTACCAGGACAACCTTACACCACCGTCTCTGAAAGGACATCTCAGGAGCTCTGTTTTCCATCAAAAGGAGCTCCAGACCATCGGACTATACAATCTGAGGACGTCAATCATGAGCTTTGGCTTTACGTTGCAGACAATTTGCTAGTACAGTGTTAGCTGGAATAAAACAACAAGATTTCTAAAATTGTGCGTGCCAGTTGCTACTTCCAACTTAAAGAAACTGCTCCACTCTGCAGAAACACCTGTTCTCTAATGATAATACCATTAGGGCCAGGATGAACTTTAGAACTAAGTCATCACATGGTTCACGCCATGCACATGTTGCTTTCACAACCAAGCCCCCTTGTGGTAAAGAAAACCACACCATCCTGCAGTCCGCTGAGAGCGCGAGGAAAGGAGACAACAGATTTGAGCCGAAGTCTCCCTGCTAGACCAACGATACCTGAGAGCTCCACATCAAATCTCCTTGGGTCCAAACGCAGACAAGCCTGCCTCTGAAAGCCTACAAAGGATTGACACTGCTCCTCCTCCCTCCTCTAGAGCAACTTCTCTCCTGGTTCATCCAAATCTCAGGTGAAGCAATATACCATTTCTGTGATATTGGAGTTGATGTTGCAAATTACTTAACTAACTTAGCGTTAGGTCAGAAGTTAGATCTTACTTCAAAATAATCAGGCTTAATCATGATAATGAGTTTCAAATTATTTCACTGGTGCTCAGCAATCAATAGCCCAGTTGTGCGTATACATTGCCTTTATCCATATTTATTTATGATTGTATTAGAATTGTTACTTATGTGTGTATTTAGTAGGTTAGTCATTGTGTGTCTAGTTTGTAGTTTAATAAACCTTCCTGTTATAAAGAACTTGAGTACTTGAGTTCAAAAAATATGCGGTCACTGTACACCAAGTCACTATATAATTATTTGGTAAGCAATTATTCAGAATTTTTCCATTACTTGGAAACAAACAAACAAAAACAAAGTTTATCCTGTTTTTTTTATTCTGTATTTGATATACTGACTATTTCTAATAACCCAACGCAAGAGTGAATCTGCTACTTCCTCTTAACAAATTAAGGTAATTTTCTACAATTACTGTAATGTCTTTAAGACATATTTCTCGCTACGTATAAATATGGTACAGGTTTTGCACACCACAACCTGTCTGCCAGCTCCCAAAATGGACCTGAACTTCAATGTCATCTGTGAGCATTTCCAACACATTTGATGAAACACATTGCATGCTGTCGGGAGGATCACAGTGAGCAACACGTGAACCCATCAGAGAGGCTGAGGAGATGAAACCAGAGGAGATGGAGCAATGACCTTGGAAACAGGACTCATCACATCTCTCTCTAGTGTCCAATTTCCGTCACTGGCATGGACACAGACTCCTTTTATAATCCTGAATTTATGTCCAATGTGTTCAAAGGAATATGTTTTTGATGAGCAGTAGTAGTTTGCTATGAACAACCCCCCCCCCCCCCCCCACCACCACCACCACCACCACCACCCCGCCATAAAGCCAGCAAAGGTGAGAAAACTCAATTCTGCACATAGAGAAACTCTGTACTTGTGGACATGAACACACACACATACAGAGTAATGTGTGTGAAATATAAAAAGCTTATTCCAGGGAAACCCATCTGATATCTGTTTCAGTCATTACCATAATAATTGGCACTCCACTGCACAGAGTAAGAGCCTGGCGGACGACTGGGAAAGAATAATAAGTAGAGAAGAGAAAGGAGGGGGCACACTGCAAAAAATATCAATGATAACAAGTCTCGTATTTAGTCTGACTGTTTTTTTCCCCCTAAAGCAAGACACAATTTATGCCCAGTGGGATGAAGCAATTTATCTTTATTTCAGCACAGTTGGATTTGTATCAGAAATTGTCAAGAAAAAAAGTGTCATTATTTTAAAATGAGGGCATAATGAAGGTAGATTGGTTTAGAATAAAATATACCAGCTCAAAGAAATGTTTGGAAATAAAAACAAATAAACGTACGTGAGAAGATTTCTTTCTCTTATTTACAGAGAAATGAGCAGGTAATGCCAGTGGATGTCGGTTGAGTACAGACCATGATGCTCAGTCTCACACTGTATGTGTCTCTACTCTCCTGGCTGACAGCCGTATGAATCTCATGCTACTCTGAGATCTGTCAGCTGCCATGTCTCATAAAACATTTTATCGCAATACATCGCGTTAGGTTCTTTATGTTATGTCAAACTTGTCATTATCAACACTGTGAAGAAGTAACACTTCAACAAAGATATCTATGTATAATATTGCAGAGATATCTACGGTAGTTAGCATGCTAACCAGCTAGCTGCTGGTAATACCACTTTGTACCACCACAGGCGCCAGTCCGACAGTATAGTTCAGGCCTCCTTCCGCAGTTTCAGCTGGGAGATGTGTGCGAGCGGCAAGTTTGCTACGTTACACAAGCTCTCTTAGCTTTCTTAGTCTAATAAATAAACAAAATAAATCAGAATCAGAAATACTTTATTGATCCCCAAGGGGAAATTCTTTAAACTCAAACTGTCAATAAAAGGAAATATTCTTGCACCTTTTTTATTTATCAAACTGAAAAATACAACTGTACAGAATTCAAGTATCTTTCACCGAACTAAGATTTTTTATCTCATCATAAAACATACTTCATTCAAACACAATTAATTCAAACTCAACAGAAACAAGATCACCAAAACTGTCTTAATCATCTGAGTTAGATGTGAAAATATTCTGGCTCTACACACTGTCGCTGCCTCTCTGATGCCCGACCTCCCTCTTGCTCCTCTCCAGCTTGATGTCTCTACTGTCTCCGTCTAATCCTGCCGTGTCTTCATCGTCTCCGGAGTCAGAGTCCTGGTTGTAGCCTCTGCAAATCACCTAGGTATTGTATTCCTTGCCGTCAAACTGGCCTCTGTCCGTCTCGGAGGCTGTATTCGCCTGCTGAGCCTGCTTCTGTTGCCCCCTTGTTCGGCTCTGGCTTTGGTGACCATTCCTGACTTGGTCATCTAAAAGGACCAGTAAGTTACCTGCATGGCTAACTGAGATTTGTACATAAATATGGGTTTAGCTTAGCTAAGAATGGAAACATGGAAAAATAGCTATCCTGACTCAGTCCATAGGTTCAAAATTACACATACCAACACCTCTAAATGTGACTAATTAACAGGTAGTAAATTGTTAGAGAGTAAGTGTTAGAGCTGCTGTTGGCTGTTTTTGTTTTACCTTTGGGCAGGGCCAGGTTAGCTGTTTCCCCCTATTTCCAGTCTTTATACTGAGCTAAGCGTCAACTCCCGGCTCTAGCTCCATGGATAACACACAGTGGTAGCAAGAAAAACACGAGCAAGAAAGCACAAGATTCCCAAAATGTTGAACTAAGGTATGGTTAGTCCAGGCACAAACACTACTTGGTTAAGATTACAAGTGATTGTGGTGGTGATTAAAACAGAAACTACTTGCCCTACTTGGTAGGAAAAGATCATGGTCATGGTTAAAAACAACCAATGTTGAATGTTGGTCGGAAATGAACTACATCTTTGTTGGCCTTTTCGACCACTCTAACCACTCCTTCCCATTTCTTCTTCTGTTCCTAAGTCATAAGTCTCCTAATGTGCTAGAGTGCCTTCACCTCAGCTAAAAGTTTAGAGGAGCAGCTGAACATAATTGGCCATAGCAAATGAATATTTCTTCTCTAAAAAACAAAGTGTCCAGTAGTGAGAGTGAGGCTGCATGTTATCTGTACATCACCTGTGCATTTATGCAGAACTTGCACAGTTACACTGTCTGGCAGATTTTATCCTGTAAAACCATTATGTTCTTACTTTGTGGAAACAGAATCTCTGTGTTGAACACATTGAATAACACGCCACAAAGTAAGTAGCAGCTCACACATGTTAAGCCTGTATGTTTAAGACTTGTTTGTCTTCAGTTTGTCTGAAAACAGGTTCCCACATGCATTGGTCATTTTTGCTCTGTGTTTTATTCCTGTAGTGTCCTATCTTTTTTGGAACTTCTTGTCAGAGGGGAAAAGCCTCGTAAAAATGTGTAAAAACATCTCTTTATGATGTATTGTTCACAGTAATGGCCCAAGTTTTTTACTGTCAGACGTAGCTGCTGTATGTCAAGCTGCCGTATTGTTTTACCTGCCCTCAGTTTCTGACCTCTTTATTACGGGAACAAAGGCGAACACTTGGCCAGGGCCAGAGGGAGTTTGGTTTGCATTAATCACACAGACCGCAGCGAGCCTCTTGTTCTGTTACAGACTTTACAATGGCCCAGACAGAGAATGAACCACACTGATTTATCAGTAAGGCACCAGGCAGCTGAATGACAGCTGTAGTATATGCTATTGATTCAGTAGCTGTAAGGAGACTGCTAATGGCCCACAGGATGAGTTGCAAATAATTTCATCATGAGGGAAGAAATCCCACAGATGGAATTCCAGTTGTTCAGCGAGGACACTTTTTAAGGCGAACCATTATAACAGAAGCAGTGAGATGATAAAGTTTTTGTTGACAATTTGACCACACAGAAGGTCAACTGCACTCCAAGCTTATTTATGTCTCCTCCCTGATTCATACAGTTTCACATTAGCTTTATGTTGTGGTGAGAAATTACCGGTGAGAAATTAAAGGGGAGAAGGACAAAAAGATGGCCTGTCGCTGACTTTGCTCGTATTGGCCAGTTGCCTCCAAGGTCAAGGTCAGGGATGAGGAGATGTATGACTCATAGAATTAGTTCATAAATCAAACAATGGGTGCAGAGATAAAAAGCCAATACCTGAAAAGCATGTTTATGAGCGGCCAAATGCTGCAGGAGCAACCTTATCTCACACAACTGTTAAACTGATCAGAAGTTATACGTATGATAGTGTAGCATCAGTGAACATTATATTGATACCGAACATATTAACATTTTGCGACTTGGCAGATTGATGACTAACAATGGGAAAAACATTTTTGTTTTCTTATCTCAACCTTCTCTTGTTTTGGCATTGTGTACTTGTACGAGCATGCTACATCATATTCCACATAACACTCCTAACTCCAAATAACTGCTTAAATGAATTGTGTAAACATGATGAATGCCTTTTACTGTGCATTCATGAGAACTGTAAATCAGCATTATTAATGCCCCAATAAAACCATTTAAGGCCACACGTCCTGCCCCATACGTCAGGAAGCGTTCATTCATGAAAATAACATTGAAGAGTGAAAAGAAGAATTTTACGAGTGTGGAGATTGAAGTCCTGCTTTTGGGGATCCATAAGGGGAAGTTTATCATTTTTAACCTTTATTGAATTAAGGGAAAATGGTTAGATCAGTGTGTCTGTCTGCAGGGTTGTGGCTCTAACAAGTTTCACATTTGCAGAAGCACAGCCTGTGGTAATCTAAACCACGACAACAACCATTCATCTGTCTCTGCCAATATATCAGCACACTGTCAAGGGCCCGCCGCACTAAGACATCCGAAAGATTACACTCCCAGCTGACCTTATTATATACAGAGACAAATCAACCTTCAATTAGTGCATCATTTAAGTTGTTTTGTAGTTTGAGATGTTATATTGAAATTGCAAACAGTAGCAATATTAGTCAGTTACAAGGAATAATATCATAAAGTGCCATTATTTTTTAAAATTATATCATAATTCAAATTGCTGAGTAAAACAGTATCATGTCAACTTCATTATTAAGTGTAATGTAATGATTTTTAAATTCAAATTTGTTTCAAAGTAATACAATCCATTAGTGAAAAACTTAGACTTTTTCTAAATAACTCATACAAGCCAGGTCCCTAATTTTATTTAGAGGTTGTACAAAAACGGTGTACATTGTTTCATTTTCAAAAAGATATTTTTGTCATATTACACATTGCTCCAGCGCCTCTTTTCACCCTGTATGTTGACCGCTCTGTTTTAGCTACGGAGTGATGCATCTCGCTTCTAAAAGATCTTTGTTGGGAGTTGCACATGCGCAATTAAGGACTACTAGTCAATCGGAAGCGGGTAGGGTGGGTCTTGACAAGCCGGTAAACATGACTTTGGTTCAGCAAGACTGGAGCAAGAGTACAGAGTGGTAAATTATTAATCTGTAACAAATTAGTCTTTCACACGTAAACTTCAGGAGCAGTGTTTTCTTTAAGAGATGTTTACTCCCTTTGGGCTGGACTTTGGGCCTTTTCACTTTGCAAACCTATTACATGCACAAAAAATATATATTACACCATAAAGGAAAGGGGAAAAGCCAAAAAGCATAATATGACCTCTTTAAGAACAAATCTGTTCATTGGAATGGTTCTAGCATGAGGCCGAGAAAAAAAGATTTAATTCCAATTGTTCGCCTCTTACAGACGTCTATAAGTGTTAGGACACAGGGTTGTGTGCCATGAGATGTATACAGGGATGAGGTCCTTAAGTTCCCACTGGAAGGATCCATTGGACAGCTGGTCATGAGGAAAACTGGTGGTGAATTTTAAAAATTTTAAAGTTTGACAGAAAGATGATTGGCTCACAGAGACTGTAGCAAAAATCTGACTGGTTGAAGGGAAACACTAAATGCCGTCAGTCAGTTGATAGCGTTGGAAGCGAGAAAGGAAATGATCGGCTGTAAATAAATATAGTAGACTTATAAATTGTCTTCCTGACTGAACTTTTGTTTCATTTGGTTAAGGTTAGGGAAAGATTGCGGTTTTGGTTCAATGTTGGCAATATTTAACCAAGACAACAATCCCTCTCTAACCTTCATCGTATAAGTAAAACATTAATCATGCTTCAGATGCCAGGATTGAAATACTTGGACAGTGAAAGTTTTGTGAATACGTTCAATACGTTCAATTCCTGCAAAACATATTTAGCTAATGCTAATTATTTGTATATAGGCATCATTTTTAGGAGACAGGGTTGGCAGATGAAGAAATGCAACTGTTGGTCCAGGATGCAGGCCAAAAGGGCTGATCTCCAGGAGCTGGAAAGCATCCAGTATACCTTTTGATTTACTCATTCAAATGCATCTGACAGCTGCACCATGTTTTTTGTCATTAGGTTCAAATTACATGAGAAAACAACATTTCTGGTCTCTTCCACCACCCACCCTCCCAGTCTGAAGACAGATCCTTGAGGTGTTGAAACAGAGAACGATTGAATTGTGTTATCTTTTGCTGTGTCTTCTGATGGTACTTCTCTTCCTCACATCTCCTCCATTGCCTTCTCCGTCTTTGTCTCTTTTCTCCTCCTTGGGTCATTATAGGATGATATTTGTCTGATAATTAAGCACAGGTTTATTATGATTCGTCATTAGAGGCTCACAGTCGCACGAGTCACATCTTCCCTTCTTCCTCAATGCCTCAATTTAGCCTGACCTTCCCAAAGCTCTGTCTAGCCAGTATGTCTCATTACTGCACCGTGGGGGGGCTGAGACACACACACACACACTCACACACACACACACACAATGAAATATACGCTCCCAGAGATTACAAATAATTAAAGTTAGAACAAGGATACTGACAGGTACACACAGGCAAATCAAATGCATGAAAGTCTAATAACACATAGCTCTACCTCTTCCTCCAAGCACACACACACACACACACACACACACACACACATTACCTTATTCTAACTAAAGTCCAGCACTTTGGTCCCCACAAAACTGTCGTACCCCACAAGTATAGTGGAATCAAATATAGTAAAACAAGCCCCCCCTCCACACACACACACTAACTGCAGAGCGTCAGTGACTGAGAGAAATACTCTAGAGAGAAAAGGAAGTAGGTCTAAGAAGTGAGACCGGATAAAGGCTTGACAGATATATGCACGCACGCACACACACAAAGCAAAATAAACAGACGATTGTGGCGGAGTATTATTTGAAATAGGTTTTATAATTTTAGGATAGGAGGGTGTTTGTGCATGTGGCCATATTCTAATTGTCATGTGTAGATATTATAGAAATAACCAATTGTTAAATATTATCAGTTTACAGTGTAAATGTTTTTAAATAAGCGACGATTTGTGTACATTTAGTTGCTTGAAGACATCTTAATGTACTGCTTTTTTATAGTATGCTCATACTGTTAGATATGTGTGTATCTAAAATGATAAATGTTTCAATTATCAATTGTCTTTCTCTGTCTGTTTCACAAACTTGTCATGCTGCCTTTCTTGGCCAGGGCGCTCTTGAAAAAGAGATTTTCATCTCAATGGGTCTTTCCCCTGGTTAAATTAAGGTTAAATAAAATTAATATAAATCACATATTATAATAGTAGCATTCAAAATACTTTTTAATGCACATCATTTGATGAGATACTTATAAAGAGATATAGAGAATACACAAACACATGTTTAGCAAAGACTAATAATTTCTTACAGTGTTTTTAGAGCTGTATTTTATGTGTTAAATCACTGCTAATGCACTCTGGATATTTTCTACCACTGCTTTCAGTTTCAAAAAATATATTCTGCTTTTTTTTGTTAAGTAGCAATAGGAAATGTGGACTATTAGAAAGCTTTCTGCATCCTCAGGTTTAAATTTAGGTGCAAGACCAGGTGCAAGACAACCCAAGGAGGGTTTATCTCTATCTGGTATCTTTTAGGAAATTACACCAAACTGATACCTTCAGTCACCCTTTTTTCAATTCAACAATTTCCAGTTGGTAGGGAGACAGCTTTATATTCCCTAAATGGAGTAATATCAGAATACACACTTTTTGACATTTGTGGGCTTTGACCTCCACTCATTTGAAAACATCCCAAAACATTTTAATTTACAAATCTTTCTTTTGTTTTTAAATCTTCAAAGCACACTTTTGGTACACCACAGAACACATCCCTCTTTACACACCCATTTCATGCAACACTGACCCAGCCCAAGGGCAATATTTCCCACCTCCTCTTCGAAGCCCCAACCTATTGACTGACTATGGAAGGTGGATCTGTCCACGTAAGGCTCCCATCTGAAATGAGAAAACATTTGATATAACATTTGATTATTTTCCAGGTGATGTTCAGGGCAATGTTATCCTTTTGAGAATGTTGGAGGGGTTCAGTGTTGGTTTCTTTCTTTCTTTCTTTCTTTCTTTCTTTCTTCAGACTTTACATGGATTAATGTATTAGGGCTCACTTGTTTGTTTCCTCACTCAGTGGCTTAAGTTCATTAAGCCCTTATTGTTTTGTTTCAATAAAGAATTTATTACAGATTATGTAAATGTGATATGGTTCTGACTGAGCTTAGCGGTGCAATTGCTATAAAAAAGTGCAATAGAAATGTATAAAAATTAGTCCACACAGCTAGATTGGGACATTTTGGTGTCAGCAGAGCAGTTTTTAAAAATTGCAACGGAGGAATGGTATAAGGTGAATCAGGTACAGTGAGCTGCAGGTGAAAATTATCATAAAGGTACATAACTTGTGCAGTGTTGTTGCACAATGTGTGCATCATCTCAGTTTCTCATAGTATGACTCGACACGAGTGGCTGTTGCCAGATATACTCAGATATTTGACTTAAAATATGTAGTTTTCCATTCTAGTCCAACCTCCCCTCTAACATAAGAAGACTGTAGTTCATCTTTTTACTCATAGTCCAGACACTTTGAAGCCACAGCTTGCGTATATATCTGTTGGTGACACAAAAGATACAAAAGCACAGGTGACAGCTAATCGAATGTTATCCTAATCACAGACATACAGAGCTGAAGATGAAAAATGGCACAATGTTTCTTTAAAAGCATATATACTTTGATGTGAGCATATTGGGAACTGAAGCCCTGAGGGTGAGTGTGTGTGTCTGTGTGTGCGTGTGTTCCTGTCAGAGGTAGAACTCATGTTCACATGATGACAAATTGTCTCTCTAGCAGACTGTTCATGCGGTGTCATTCATTCACCTGTGCACTGCTCACAGTCACACACACACACATCAGGTCTCTGGACAGCCTTGACAGAGTATGTGTGTGTGTGTATCTATAATGTAATGGCTTTGTTGACCTGAGGCCCAAGGACACCACAGCACTCCCCACCTAAACCAAATGGTTGCTTAATGGACAGATCTCCTCCTCCTTGTTTTATCCAGTTTTCCTCCCTCTCCTCTATTCCCCACCACCATTTCCTACCATCTCTCAAGAATCCTTCTACTACTGATCCTCCCTCCTTTTCTTAATCTCTTCAATCTCTCAATAATCTCCCACTCTCCTTAGAGTCCTACATAAGTGAACAGGGAAGAGGAGAGGATTGAAAGTCACAGAACTGTACGGTGTCTTTTACGCCTCAAAGCACACACTCCTACACACATGTACTCACACACTTCATACACTTCATTTTAAGTGAACTTGAGTGTATGGCAAAATATTCCCTTCATTTGTCTGCCAGATAAAATAAAAGGAAGCTTGGATACATGTGTGTGTATCTGTGTGTGAACCCTTCAGTGTTATATGCAAAGTAACACCTGATGAAAAGTCTGAGGATATGCTGCATGTTGTGTGCAGTAATTTCATAGGGATCCATTTGTAGAACAGTGATGGCCTGACCGAAACCAAAAACTAGAGAGATCACGGCTTTAAGAAGATGTGCGCTTGCAAGGCTTGTGTGTGTGTATATTAACAGGTAAGGTGTGTTGCAGGTGTGTGACTGGGTGTTCTAATGAGATCTCTTCACAGGTCATCCTCAACGTCTAGATATTGTACCACCAGGGGAAAATGTTCATCTTCTGGCTTCACAGGTTGCTAATTAATTTCAGGATGGGGTCTAATCACTTAAGTCTCCTGTGTAAATTCTTTACTCTTTTGCAATTTCAACTGCACAACAAAAAAGTGACACCTTGTAGGTGTGAAAAATCTCAGAGGTGAGTTATTTCTCTTGAGGTGTGACATTTCCGCAGCTTTATTGTCGATGACAACAACAAAGCAGTTTATTTTCTCACTACATTCCCTGCACCTTCTCAATAAGCCACAACATACAGATCAATGAACTCTAAAATTTTAATCATGTTCTTTGTGACATGTTGAAATCTGGGCCTTACGGGTATTTGCAAGACAACAGTCCAAAGCGATAACGCAAAGGTGGAAAGTGTTGTTATTGTTCTAATAAATAACTTTTAGGCAATAACTTACAAGAAACTTACACAATTGTCCTGTCAAAAATCCATCACCGACAAGCAGCAGCAGAATTGTTTTAATGGATTTCATTTAGCAGGCTCTTCATGACTTGAATTTAAATCAAACAAGAACAACAACTTGAATGGCAGCGGTTTTTGAACAGTGATTCTCTTCCACCAGTTTGATAAGAATTTTCAAGCCTACCGCAGAGCAGCATCACGTCATCACATGCTCCTGTTAATTAGCAGTGACGAGACACAAATAAACATGGCTGCACTGACTGCACGTCAGCCCGAACTGATGACAGTTATGGAGATAAAGAGGTGGCTGAGTTGTCAACAGGCTCCTTGAAAAGAAAAAACATGTTCAAAATAGTGAGCTATACTTCTAAGGTTTAGCTCATATTTATATCAGCTTCCTGAATCTGTTCACCGGACGCCTTTTGTTTTACTGTGATGGGAACAGTTTAGAGGATGGAAAACAACTGACACAACCACAACAACTACTTATAGATATTATATCTCCGGTACAAGCCAGAATTGAGTAGCACTTTAATGTCCCCTCGTTTTCACTGTCACTGCCATCTAGAGAAAGTTAAAAGGAAAAGCCCGAAATTAAGTGACCACATTTCACATCCACAGCTGGCAGCAGGCCAAATTGCATTCTGTTTAAACAACAATAGTTGGACTAAAATACTTACATGTATTACAAAATACATATACCTGTTAGGGCCACCTTTAGGGGGTAAATGAGGGTAATGGAAGCAAATATAACTGATTGTGCGAAGGGTGCTGGAAATCCGGGAAGATGACCTGCACTCTTTGCATGGCTCCGACTTCATACGGGGACATTTGATCACGGATAGCCAATAGCTAGGAGGTGGCCAACCCTTGGCTTGCGAGGTGCATGCGGCTATTTGCCTGCATACAGTATATGTGGCTATTCTTTTCACATCCTCCTTTTTTATTCAATTATGAATCAAAACATTTAAGTTATATACTGTTTTTTGTTTTTTTACTTTAACGTGAGAACCAGTTTCTTGAGTTGATGGAAGAAAAGTCATAGGGGACCAATCACATACTGGAGTACCAAACCTTTGCCCATTTGCCATTTCTGTCAGTTCTAATATTTCCTGCTCTCCCTTCCATGCCCTGCAGTTGGCCTCAGCTCGTCCTGGTCATCGGTTAGCTGCACCCCTGGCCCTCATTGCCCTAATTAGCCATTCAGTATACTGTATATCCCCGCCCACTAGTTTTACTCACTTGCCAGATCGTCAGTAAGCTTTGACACAGCAGTCACTGTAGGAATAGCCCAGGTGTAATAACTTAACGATGGCTCTGCTCTATTCAAGTGTCCCAGTGAGCCAGCGATAGCCCAAAACCGAAGCAGCTAAATGATATTCCGTCATCTTTAGCTATAATTTACACCTGTGCTTTTCCTACAGTGACATGCCAAATGTCTTCTGTGGAATATTGGAGGGGTGGCTTACCTTTTTTGCACTGCGAATTTTGCATTTAAGTTTTCATTCAGGCTCTCTCTATTTATCCTCCCAAAACACAAAAAAAGTTTTAATACTGAGCTGGAAAATGGTGGTCAATTTTGTAATGTAAAATGTGACATAATTAGTTCTGCATGTGTTTTTAAAACTAAAAATAGACCTTAGGCAGCCTTCTCACAGAGTGATCACACTGAATGCTGAAAGATGGTGATAATGGACTAGTTACCTCACACAGTGATGAACTACTTTAATTAAAATTCTGTTGATTGTTATTGGAGATGTAATAGAGAGTGGTTAGGAAAAAGTCATTGAAGTTGACTGCTGCAAAAACAACCTATAAAAGGTAAATTTTTATTTATTGGCTTGTGTTTTTCTTATCTACCTCTCCCTTTTTTGACTTGTTTGCCTTTTCTGACTGCTCATCACCATTTAACCCGACCTGCTCTGCCTCTGAGTTCAAGACTTACCACAATTGTCTCAGTTTTCACATTTGTCAACATATTTGAGCTCTTTAGGTCACATATTCATACGGGAGATCTGATGTATCAACCACATCGCTGCAACAATGGGAATCAGGAAGGTCCATATCTGTATAATTACCATGTTATACATGGTAATTATACAGATGTGGAGCTTCTTTTTTACTGTTGATGGAACCAGTTTTGGCTAAGCCCCCTTCCCGCTTCCTGTCTTAGTGCTAAAGCTAGGCTAAACATGTCCTGGATCTAATGAAGGTTGCAGTGATGTTGGTCTTCAGACTGTGGGATTGACATCACAGAAACATTTCTTCATTAAAATGTCACTTTGTTTCTTTAACGTCATCTGTCATAAACATTGTAGAAAGGATCCCTACAGAGATGGACTTTTTTTTAAGAGTAAGACCCTTTTTTTTAACCAGAAAAGGTCACAAAATCACTCTCATCAAAGCTAACTCTTGGCTTGCTTGGCTTCTCTTAATATGTTGGTTTTTAACCCTTTGAAACACCAAAGTCACACAATAACAAAAACAGAGAAAAACAACAAAGTCACACAATAACATAAACAAACTAACCGACCGAGGCAGCGATAGACCTGAGAGGTAAAATTACTGTTTTTGTCAAGGGGGTCTAGTGGTTGTTATGAGAGCAATTTAGTGAATGTTTCTGGTGAACCAAAAAGGATCTTACACTTTTAAAACAAACGTCTGTCTCTGTAGGGATCCTATAGATAGATATAGATATAGATATAGATATATTGGGCTTTTTGCCTTGATTTGATTGAACAGCTAAATTACGTTGCAGCCCTGCAGCAGAAAGATCACTCAATACTGGACCAATTCCAAAAAAATGTTGTCTCAATTAGTCACATAGACACACAAACATGGGAAAATAGGGTCCAGGTTTTTTTTTGCTTCAACTCTGCGGCAGCCGAAGAGTGTGTATCACAGCAGGAGGACCTTGACTGTTCACTTCATGCTTCACACTGAGCATTGATTCGACTGTAATAGTTTATTGACCGTGATGACGATGTATCGGCTTGGCTTACAAGCTATCGGCCAGCAGTGTAAGCACAGTGCATTGTGAGTTTCAAGGACATTGCAGGGTGAGGAAGTGTTTTCCTTCCAGAAAAAGAAAGAAAAGGAATGAGGGATAAGCCAGACACCTGAGAGAGGAGAGGAGATTGTCATTCAGCAGACGTCTGATGGCTGTCAGGCAGTTCTCCTCCACTGCAGTTGTGACGCAAACATACACTCCTCTCTCTTCTCTTCCCCGTGTCATCCTCCTCCGCCTATCCTCTTCACTTTCCTTTCCTTGTCTTCCCTGCTGTTTTCTCTTTCTCCCTCTGCATGCCTCTGCTCACTCTGTGGGCATTTTTCTGTCTCCACTTTCTTCTTCTTATTTCCTTTCTCTTTTTTTTTTAGCTCTCTGCCCTCCGACCTCTCCATTTTTCCCCTTCTTTCTTCTTCTCTGAATCCTCTCAGCGGAGATGAGTGGGTGGAGTGAAGCATTGTGCCCTGGAGATTGTTGTGCCATCCGCTTTTCAGAAGGGCTGGGAACTTATGTACATGCTGTGTCTGTGTGTGTGTGTGCGTGTGTGTGTGTCTGTGTCTGTGTGTACTTGCAGAGCCCCTAACACAACAAGAAAATTGGACATTCCCTTTTACTCGGGCTTAAATAAATGATCTGAGTTACTGGTTCATCGTTGTTGTCCTACAAATATATAAATCTTACTTAAAAAATGACAGCTTATTTTCTCTGGCTATCCCTGCATTTCTTGATTTTTTGTTTGGCCACTTTTGTTTCTGATTTTGTTTCTTTTTCCTTCCTTGTTTCTCTCCCCGTCATGACTTGTCGTTCTCTTTTTCCTTCCCATGCCAGCTCAGAGAGAAATCCCTCTCCTCTCTTGCTACATTTCCTCATATCTTCTTCCTCACCCTGCCTTCATTTCCTCCCCTCCTCCTCCTCTTTGGCCATTTTTAGACAGAAAATCCCATCCCCTCCTACAGTACATCTCTGAGTGTCTGAGTGTGTACATAAGTGTGTTTTTTCAGAGATAGTAAGGGGTGCACACATACACACACACACACACACACACACAAACACAAAAGCTGAGCAATATGCCACCACTCACCTTCTCAGCCCTCGTACAGTAAATACCCAAACACATTGACTGTGACCAGATACTTTCACCAGCGCGCCACCGTAAACCACCAAATGGTATTTTGCAATGCATAATAAGAATGTAGGCAGATTCACCAATTCTCCTGCAGAATAATTGGAATTACACAGTGCTTTTTTACTGAATAAAAACTGAAAATGTGTGGCAGTCAGTTTGGTGAAACTCATTTGTGGTGTTTTGCAGCTTTTTTTTTTTTTTTTAACAAATGAAACACATTCGCTGTGCTGTTATTCAGGTCATTGGGTTTCTGTACTGTGTGTGTGAGACAGAAGGTGAATGTTTTCTTTATTCCAATCTCTGCAAGATGAGCCGCTGTGTTTGGGTTAAACAGCTGTGGGTTACTAAAGGCCAATACCAGAATCTTTCTTGCTGAAGGCACAAAACAAAGTCTTTAAAATGAACGTTCAAGCCCAAAATTAGAGATAGCCTGTTTGCTTTTCTGAAGGTAAAGAACCTTCTTCCACTGATGAGGGAAATCTGGGAAAGTAGATACATGACTTACACCATATTTCTATATTACTGTGGACCAGGAATTTCTTTTGATCAAACAACATGACTTGCCCAACAATCAGCCCAAGTACCAAGTTACATTGGCCATGTGTGTGATGGGTTTTTGTAGCCAATCAACATCAAATCCATGCAAAGCAACATTTAAATGGCTTCTGAAGTGGGTGGCGATAATAGATTTAGTCCAAAGTTGAGGTAACGAAGAAGTACTTTTTGAATCACTCTTTTTACGCTCTGCTGTAACTGTTGTTATTCATTACACACAAACACAGGAAATACACAAAAATGCCCATGCATTAGTTGTGGAGAGATGCCAGAGTGATGGGGCTGCCACATAGTTAGCCCCAAGCATTTAGGGATTCAGTGCCTTACTCATGGGCACCTTGGAGAACTGACACCTTACTAGCTACCAGTCCACACTCCTTCCCATTGTGGACTTGAACGGCCATGTATCACTTAGCCCCAAACAAAGTCCTGACTGAGCTAGCCCCCAGAACCTTTCTTATCTCACCTCAGCTGATTTGCACCTTTTGCCAGCGGCTCCATAAAATAGCGAGGTGCTGAAACTGTAGTATTGTGTCAGTCAGTTTTACACCAGCAACACAGATGCTTGGAGCTGTCCAAGGTGCTGAATCAACAGCTGATATGCATCAAGATGATGAGATGAAACATACTTTATTGCTGTTTTTGCAGCTGCTAAAATACAACTGGGACCCAACTGATGTATGACTGTCAATACCATATAACTAGTTATGGCGTGTGAAAGTAAGAACTACAAGTTTTTGAATGCACAGTGACAACATGTTAATAGACATAGGTTTATAGATTTTGTGCTGAACAATTGCTATTTTTCATCACTCATTAACACATAGATCTTCACCTTCCTTTGTCTATTCTCAGACAGCAAACATGTATTTTGAATATAGCTACAACACGCAGGATGCAGAACAGAATCGCGGAAAAGTGGAGGCTGGCAGAAAAGAAAGAGTCATGTCATATAAGAGTAATTACCCTCCTAATATTCTGTATGGATGGCATTACATCTTAAAGTGTCACTAATAGCATGTTGCATGGTACACTTACAGTATATTCATACAGCTGTGGGAAAATAATATATAATACAAAATTGAATGATCCATAAAATACCGCTGAAGCTAACAAACAGATTTTTATTTGAAATATACTGTAGGACCTTCATCTGTATTTCTACTGGCCTCGCGCCAAACTGCTGCCTATAGCCCCGATACCAAAACAAACCAATGTGGTCTCACAATTAGAGAGCACAGAATGATGCATAATTAGAAATAGATTAAGTGAGATGCATAGCAAACAAACTTCACAGAATGAAAAAATAGTGTGCAGTGAGAGCTGTTCAGTTTCTTTTGGAACAGGCAGTGAAAACTTGTTCCAGATTGTGAAGCAGAGTTTGACCTCTGTGTCTGTAACAAGCAGCAGGTGACTGAAGTTGTTTTATTTATCCAAATATTTCTCCATGTGTTTTAAAAGTAATCAGTGACAACTCAAAAAAGATCTTAATGTGATCCTAATTATTTTATCTTAGTGCTTACATATACCGACTTTCCCCCTCACACTTTTTAGGCAAGGTGAGGTGGGCGTGTGAGAGTACGTGTGTGTCCTTTCGTCCATCCATCCATCCATCCCTCCATTGGGAGTCTTGACAAGGTCTATGTATCACTTAGCCCTGGGCTGTCAGGCCTTTCCCATAAGCCACTACTGCCTGGAAGATTAATGGCTGTCTTAATCTTATACTTAGAGACTGCTAATAGGTGGATCTGTGGACAGACAGACCTCCCTCCCAAGCAGCAGGAAAAAGACAACCTCTTTTGTATGTGTTGTTCACCTCTACTCGCTACCATCCTACCAGGTTTAGTTTGTTTATTATCAGATGAGAAATGACTAAAAGACTAATCTTGTCCCTGAGGTTGTCTCTAGATACATATGTGTATTTTTGTCTTGATATGTTCAACGGTGGGTGTTTTGCACACTTTCACAACGCTGTGATTTTAATTCATGTTCTTCCGGGTTTGCTGTTGTAAGGAGGTCAAAGAAAAGGTCCTTCTGCTTTTCCTTCTGGTCACTGAGAAAGCTAATGAAAGAATCTGTAAGACATATGTTGGACACATCTGTTTAGCACACGGACTTCATATCAGTAATAAAAAAGCCCAACTTATTAAACTATAACATAATAAATCATGTGCAGAACAGGTATGGGAGGTGAGCTAGTAATAAGATGGTCACTGCTTTGAATCCTTGAAATTGCATTAAAGAAATGAGTGAATCTTTACCTCAGCAGCTACTGGCAATGTGCCCTATTGCAGTGGGTGGTGACAAGAGAGATGATGTTACTTTTACTTACCAACACAAAGAAGCCTCGTGTTATCACCTCTTGGATAGATAGATATTTAGTACTTTATGTGAGCGTGTAATGTGTTTGATTGACATCTCCCTTACCCAGTGTCTCAGCTGCTAACAATAAGTTATTGTACTGTATTGTTTAATATCTATTGTTTTACAGATTTAGCAATCTACACACCTTAAAATTATTTGTATATTTAGAACCATCATTTTTATAATATAATAACCTCTTTATATTTTTAACATTGTTGTAAATTTATTTATTTTTCTGTTATGTGGGAATGCACTGTCAGGACTGCACTCAGTTTCTTTGTATCTGTGCAATGACATAAAGGAATCTGAATCTAAATCTGAATCTGACTGTAGGGGAGAGAGAAAGACGATGGGGATGTTGCCACCAGGGTGCCCCACCTCATCGCTCCTCCTATTAGTACATAGAGACATCACTTCATTTCCAGCCCAGCTCCACTCAACGTACTGCACACCTGACTAGAGGTCTAATGAGCCATTAACTATAAACTTGCATTACATGTATATACTTTAGTAAAGAACAAGTTCAAAATTTGACCTATTTGCAGTATGTAACATGCAAACCTAGATTTTCTACTATAAACCGACAAGAAATTTTGCTTTTCTAATCATTTAAAGAGGCATTCATTGAAAAGTTACGTGTTGAATTGGGTACTTAAGTACTGTCCCTTTGATGCAATACAATAAGTAACGTTTAAGATCAGGCAAAAAAAAAAACAGCCTATGGACACACAGGAGTGAATGTGAGACTATGTTATTGCAGGTGATAAAGGTGAGTGGTTTGTCTTGAATATTGCTATGAATAATAATGTCTTCTCAGTAATTTGACAGTAATTACATAAATGAATACTTATTAGCCACTTCCTAGTTTATGAGTGTGCATGCAATGAGTTAATTAAATCTCCCATGAGGAATTTATGAAGGGGGAGCTGCACTTGAATAAAGAGCTATTAAGTGTGTTTATAATGAATCTGGATTAAACTCATTGTTATAAACCATAATTTGTCCCAAGTATATGAGCATCAATTACCAAGACATAAATGAGGATTATCATTTTGTCATTTCAGGTTGCTCTCTCTCGCTTGCTCAAATGACAGTCAATTAATTGCAGACACACTTTATTGCATGTGCCCTCATGTTACAAAGAGCTGAAGAGGCAGCGCCTCATTGTGTCAGACACTTATTCTAACAAGAAAGCATGTACATGATGTAACTCTGCTTGCCTGCCATTCAAATGCACCTTGATGAGCTGTCTTACATTTTTCCAGCGTTCTGATTTTCGGCTGTGCTTCTTGTGGCATTGAAGTGCTGCACAGTCATGTTGGCTCAGCCGCCTAATCAAGTGTCTGCATAGCACATTTCTATAAGACAAGAATGGCAGCAACTCTTCTCTGCTTCTTCTAATAGACACTCTGCTGTCAAATATGCAGAGAGAGAGATGTTTGAGTTACTTGTTGCACTGCTCGTCACTGTCTGGGTCCAAGGTTTATGAATTTATTTAGTAGGGAGCAAGGAAGATGGATTCTTTGTTCTGCTTCTCAGGTCTGTGTTTTACTTTCTGAAATACGCTCTTTAGTTAAAGTCTCTGCAGTTTTATTATCCCCCACCTTCTACTATGCAAGGCAAAAGTTATTTATTTACAAAAAAGAATGTTATTGTGAAGTCCAAAGCCACATTTTAAACAGAAGAAAGAAACTTTACTGCAGTTTTGGTTTCTTTTTTTATGTTTGGAAAGTATAGTTTTCATTTATGACATTGTTTCCCACTATCCACATTAATGGTTTGTATAGCACATTTACAGATCTTTTCCTTGGTGATGTTTTCTATGTTTACATTCCACTGACCTTAATTTAAGCAATAGAAATATCTTGAAATATGAGCAAAGGACTAGAAAACAAATAAGGCAATAAAAGATCAGAAATCAGATGATGCAGACAGACAGTGTTGAGCTAATTATTAATTTATGCATGTTAAATCTGTTTTATTTATTTTTTTCTTGCCTGTTTTGAGGAAAAACCTTAAATTATCAAGAGACACACCTGCAGCAGCACAACCGCCATCATTTATAAAAAGGGTTTTTGGACTGTGCTTTTACAGTTATGTCAAAACGTAAATGACAGTCCACCAGAGGAAACATCAGATCTTCAGAGGAGGGTTGAGTTACTGTGCAGCAGCTACTGCGGCTGTCCAGTTTGCAAGCTGTATGTATACTGTACCACTGTGTCCAACTGAACAAATGACTGCTAACATCTGTGGACTGAAGCTGCCTTTGGCTAACAGTTTTTGCTGATTCTTAGCTGATTAATTAATTAAATGTAATTACGTCTGATCATTTGAAAGGCCCACTGTGAATGGAAGAATTTGTCAGGGTAGAAAAGCCTCTGAATTACATTAGCACTTGAAACACTGGATTATAAAGATCATATCTGATAGATAGTCCACCCATGGAAAACCAAAGAAGTGCTGAAAAGTTGAGCCAGCTGCAGCTCAGGTAGTGAAGCAGGCTGGTTATTAATTGTAAGATTACTGGTCCCCATGATCTGAAAAATGTCATTTAATAGTATACTAGTATTTAAAGGTAAAATATGTGGTTACTGACTGGACCAAATCTGATATTTATGATATGAAAAACTGCATTAAGCTAAGCCTAGTGATCTGATAACCAGTAAATGTGTGTGCGCCTGAGTTTCAGTGGCGGATCTGAGAATATCTCAAAAGTTCAGACTGCGCTCGAGGCACGGTGTCGGACGATGGGTGTCATCAGTCTGACAGTATCTCACTCACACTCAGTGTAAAGGACGGAGAGCAAGAGTGGCACAATGATATGTTTATTGAGAGGCTTTGGATAATAGAAAAGGTGGTGGCTGCAGCTGGAATGTCACAACCACTGACAAAAAAACATGGGACATGAACTCCCTTATCTAGACACACGCACGCGCAAACACACACACTCACATTCCTCACATCCACACCCATCATTTTTAAGAGAGAATAAACTTACAGCAATGCACAGGACAAGACGGTAATCACAGTTTCTACAAGCTCATTTCTACATGAAAGTTTCACAGTTACACATATATGAGGGAGATTTTCTTCTTAGGCACGGCAAAAGCAATAAGATGTGTATCTCAGCAACAACAAAAATAATGATAAAAATAAATTTTGCACATGTCATAACCTCAGGGGCCCAGATGGACCGAATGTTTACACTGGATTTGAGGTGGGAACATCTTCTATTTGCAGCCCAAGAGGACAAAGGAGGAACTGGTATAAGGAGATGTGCAATAAATGTGTTTTTGCTTAACTAGTACCAGAGTAAGGACTCAGTTCATCTGCTTAGCCCCGTGTACACATCTTTATATTATCACTCTTCCTATACATATACACATTTAGGATTTGCAGAACTCAGGACTGGAACATTTAATATAAATGTTATCCCAGGTCAAACAGAAAAATGGCTATTAGAACATTGTCTACATACAGCTCCACTGGTTCAATGTCCAGCGGTGATAACGACCTTGAAATAATCATATACGAGTAAATCACACACAGACAATATCACAGACAGTTACTTGAGCTGTTTTTGTTAGGGGTTTTTTGCTCTTTTTATACATTTGCAATTCATGTTCAGAAAGTTCACTGTGTTGTCCTGTCTGTGTCGAATGCTTCAGGAGTACGCGCTAATTATATAACAAGGTAATCACTGATAATTTAGCAGCCATCTTCTGACACACTGAGAACACCAAGAGAGACCCTCACTCTCCTCCTCGCTCGTCTTTCGAAAACTTTTGTGCTCAGATAGGTCGGGCATGTCCGTGACACTCCCCCTCTCAGGTTTTAATACATCTACTGTAGCAGCTGCACTGTGAAGAACAGGATGGCTCTTTCGACAGGATGCAGCCCACACTGTAGCCACTGTAACGCTGATTAGGAGTAAGCTGGAGTTTTCAGTTGTGTGAGGGGAAGCATTTGCTCCAATGGGACTAGGTTTGGTTGTTTGTTATTCTGTTATTTAGACAGTACTTTACAGCAGCCTAGGGGAACCACGTGGTCAAACAAGGAAGCACTGAGGCGATAAACAGTTTGTTTCCAAGCTGTATGACAATGCTGAGTAGAAGATACTTCAAAGCTGAAGAATATTGCTGGCATTTAGAGTCAATTCTTACATAACTGCTACAACTGGAAAAAAAAGACTTCAAGCTGAAGAGATGTTCTGGATTGTGATTTTGTTTTTCCAAATAATGTTAAAAGCTGAATTGAATTTGTGTAATCGAATCAAAGTCCTCAATACCAAACCCTGATTGGTTCACTGGAATCAGCTACTCTCATTCAAATGAGGTAAACCTGCTGGTGGAAGTTTTTCCAGTTCAATGACAATGAAAATTAGCCTGGTTGGACAGATTTAAGTTATTCTATAAAGGGAGCCAATCAGGACCAAGTTAAGGTGTGATGCGTTTGACCGTAATTATCAGGTAACAACGTGTAAGTTGTTTAAATCGATAGCCAAATAATCTAGTAATTCACGGAAACTCGGGTTTTTCTCTACGCTTCGTTATGTTTGACTTGCCACTAAATAATGAAGAAGAGCCTAAACCAAACAAACATGTCAGCTTAAGTTAATTAAACCTATAGGTAATTGATATAGTGTTATATTGTCATTCAACAGCATTTGTAACACACGACCAGCCGTCTTGACCTGTCAGGTGATGTGAACTCTCACACAAGTCATAAACATGGGGAATGTTCTCCATCTCTACCATCCATCCCGTATGACATGAACGCAGCATTTGTCTAAAGATGGAGATCCAGTGTCTGCATTTCATCACTACGAGCAAACAAGGCCTGTCCCATTTCAAAGGCTCTTCCACAAAAGAAACGCTGCCTTTTTTACCCCAAAGGAGGACACATCTGGCCCTCAACATTCAACAACCCCACTGTGTGCTGATCGATGGTTCAAAAGAGCATTCGGGCAATCTTCGTCATCTCATAAAGTCATGTGATCACGTCATATTTACCAGGTACTTATGTTAAGGTGATCTATCACATCTCATGGACTAGACCAACGAACAATAGGTTGTAAATAAAGGAAGCCAGACATGAACTCCACTATTTGCAGCATGGACATGTTAATCACAGGGCATTACAAATAAATGGAAGCAATATGAATATATTTACCATTAACCTGCGCCACTATGCGCCAGGTGTTCATTGTGTGTTAAACATCACAGCTCATACTGTAAACTCTGTTAGCAACATCCTATAATAAAGTTGAGCTGACACCAGATGCACCATTAGTTTTTATCTATGAGTCTAGACCGTCATCTCATTTAAGGGGGAGAAGCAGGTTCAGCCTTTTGTGGGCCTCATCCTTCAGAGGATCCAGCCTCTGAATTGGGACACATCTTCAAACTGCTTGAAAAATAGGGTGAAAATACAACTTTACATTAACAGTGTCTTTTTATACATGCAGCCAGAGAAATTTTGAATTCCTGATATATGGGTAACTTGAAGCTGGTATCTTTTTCATTTATACACTTCACGCTCTTCCCTTATTCTATGTCTGACTCTGTGCTACTGGCTGAATTAGCTAGCACAGTGATACTATTGCTTCACATACGGCAGATAATAACGAACGCTGGATGCTCAGTGGCAGTATTCAAAGCAACAATATGCACATACAGCCAAGGGATGGCATGTGGAGAAGGATTTTAGCCTAAACTTGTTAATTTGAGATAAAAACTTTTCTTCACAGCTAAAATTGTTTATCACAGTGGAGATGGCATTATGGCGCACAGGTATGTATGTGTATGTATTTTCCGGCCTGATTACCAGACGTGTTTGTTTGCTGTGTGTTGTTTAGATAAGCCTCTGACTGGATGTACTGCTTCCAA
>NW_024042473.1:0-6759 GCF_014851395.1 Micropterus salmoides | reverse complement strand
GCAAACAGGGCCCAACAGAATCCATTACTTTGAACAACTCATCTGTGAGGTGCATGGGTTCCCAACACTGGCTTAGCACAAAGCCTGGAAGCAGAACTGCTAGCCCAGGGCCATGCAAAGAAAAAAATAAACCTTCCAATAACTCCACAGCACTTATTATACTATTTTTTATATACTATTTAATGTAAAGTAATACTATTATATTAAACCTCTGCTCGAACTTTTGAGATGCTTCATTCAAATGTATTTATTAAAATGTTGGACTGTTCCTTTATCAGTGTATAATAATTTTAGGGAACATAGTCAGGAACAGGTGAAATGTGCAGACACTAACAAGGGTGCTTTGCTCTTGTGATATTTAGTCATTTATTTACAATATTTACACTTACAATGGCCACAGAGAGAACATAACACATGATGCACAGTTACATATGGGATATAACAAGAAGAACATGTGTAATAATAGATGATTAGAGCTATGTTGGTTTTAGTCCAGACTGATTATTTATAATAACAGGGTCATTCCTGTTATGCAGCAACATTTTGGTCTCAAAGTTTTTGGAAACAAATGATTGAGCAAATTATGATTTATCATGTTTTTGCATTATATAAGAACAGTGACATGTTTAACTCTCAGGAAAACATATTGGCCAATCTCAGGTACTCAAAAATAATTGTGTGGACGGAAAATGAACAGCGCTCTCCTGGTTGATTGTCCAGTTTCTGGCCTTTACCTTAACATATCAAACAAATGTTGGCGTACATTAACACACATTGTAACATTTATAAACTGACTGACATAAAGGAACACCAAGCTAACTTTAGTGTTTGGCTAACTTGTCACCGGGGGTAAGCAGATGAACGTATTGTGTAAATGTGTATGAGAGGAATGTAATTTCCATGTTTGATGCTGGTCTGACCCCCTCTCTTCTTTCAGGGTGGAGCCTGCTGGAGTCCGATGGTTGACACCAGGTCTGAGGAAGTGTAAGTGTGTTTTTCATTTGATTCATGAAAACAAAGCAGCAAACATTCAACCATCTTCAGACTTTTAAATCGCTATAGTCATCATCAAAGTGTCAATCAATGAACAGATGATAGATCAATAACTGCAGCTGGATTGTGTCTCGTTCTCTCCATCAGATTCCTGTGAACTCACAGTCGACACAAACACAGTACACAGAAACATCAAGCTGTCTGACGACAACAGGAAGGCGACATGTGTGTTAGAGAACATGTCATATCCGGATCATCCAGACAGGTTTGACCAGTGTCCTCAGCTGCTGTGTAGAGATGGTCTGACTGGTCGCTGTTACTGGGAGGTCGAATGGAGAAAAAGCGTTAACATATCAGTGAGTTACAGAGGAATCAGAAGGAGAGGAGAGAGAGAAGACTGTGTGTTTGGATTGAACGATCAGTCCTGGAGTCTGAGCTGCTCTGATCGTGATGGTTACTCTGTCTGGCACAATAACATAAGAACAACCACCTCCTCCTCCTCCTCCTCCTCCTCCTCTAACAGAGCAGCAGTGTATGTGGACTGTCCTGCTGGCTCTCTGTCCTTCTACAGAGTCTCCTCTGACACACTGATCCACCTCCACACCTTCAACACCACATTCACTGAACCTCTTTATCCTGGCTTTGGGTTCGGGTCCTGGGATTCTGGTTCTTCAGTGTCTCTGTGTTCTGTTTAGGAGGGAGAGTCTCCTCCTGTTGGAGAAACATTCTTACTGCTGAACAGATCAGTTGAGTCTGTACAGTTACAGAAATCGTTCAGGTGTTTGGGAAACTCACCTTTTGTACGGGCCTTCAAGTAAAACCTCTCTGTCTGATATTTCACACCTGGTGTACTTCGCCTTTCGCTCGTTGTCAGCTGGGATTGGCTACAGCCCCCCCCCCCCCCCCCCCGACCTTGTACGCAGGATAAGCGGTTGAGGTTGGATGGATGGTATATACATGTATGTAGATATAGATATATGTGTGCGTGTTTTGTGTTTTGAGGTGACTTTTGTTTCTTGTATTGTTTTTTAAAAATAAAGATTATTATTATTAATGTGTGTGTATATATAGATGTACATATAGATGTACAGTGCCTTGCGAAAGTATTCGGCCCCCTTGAACTTTTCGACCTTTTGCCACATTTCAGGCTTCAAACATAAAGATATAAAACTGTAATTTTTTGTGAAGAATCAACAACAATTGGGATACAATCATGAAGTGGAACGAAATTTATACTTTCGCAAGGCACTGTATATCTAGTAGCTTAGCTCACTACATTTTCCAAGTAGCTTTCCCAACACTGATCATTATTTGGTGGAAATTTCTTTGACTTTTACCGTCTTGTCATTTGTTGTTTTGACTTATTTTGTTCCAATAAAAGCAGAGTGTTACTGTGAGTGTTTGTTGTCTTTCTCAGGTCAGGACCAGGGAGACTGATAGGATTTTTGCAAGGCTGATACTGATGATTAGTAGTCAAGTTGGCCGATATTTGGAACCGCTATGTATTTGTCGTAAAGGTGAAAATCTCCAACACAAACGTAAACATTTTTTAAGACACTTTTATTATAAAGTTTTCTTTTAAAGAACAAACACATAAAACTCAACACAACAAAAAAATAAAATAAACAAGAAGTCACCCTCTTCTTCCATCTTGCAAAATATAATATACATATCAGTATTTGGTCAGAAGTGTCTTTTACATGTTATTTTTTAAAGATATTGCGAATTTGTTTTCCCACTGTGGTGTTGTCTTTTGGAAATTTCTAAATCTCTGGTTTGTAAATACCTCAAGTGGTCCTGATTCTTTTTCAATTTAGCTTTTTTCCTTATTCACTGAAATGTAAATAAATAAACAAAATAGATCCCCAATATTTTATAGGGGTGGTGATGCTGCAATGGATAAGACGCCTGCCTTTGGTGTGAGCATTTTGAAATCTGCTGTTTTAAAGTATATAAATCTTTTTAACTGTTTTAACCTCTTTCCCTTGACTGATATGTTTATCTTTTAGTCCATGTGTTTATTTCTCTCTGTGATTATTTCATTGCCTATCACACATATGTTGGCAATAAGGTTTTAAAATGTTTAAACTTTCCTATGAAAGGGTGAATCTCATAGTGTATCAGTTTGTTTTACAGGTTGATCAACTGAGGATCTGAAAAAATGCCGGGAGGCAGGGCCTTTCTGCTCTTGGCCAATCACAATCTGAATCTGAAACACCTGGGAAGTTCTTTCAGTTTTCGCTTCTGAAACCCACTTCTGTGTTCGCTGTCATTTCTCTAGCTATCTGCTCTTTTGTGTGGAGATTTTATGTTTCTGACAGAAACCTGGCTTCATGCTGGTGAGTTCACTCCATTCTCTGAACTTCTTCCTCCCTGCTGTCACTTTCTCAGCTCAGGGCGTCTGTGTTCAAATCTGTCTTTCGTTGTCGGGAAATTCTGGTTACTTGTGGTTAAAACTGTGTTATGTGCGGTGGTGTAAGTTTAACAAGGATTTTATTCAAGACTTTGCAGACTTGCTTTGAAATATGATGACTTCTTAATTATTGGTGATTTTAACATGTGTGCTGTGAATCCAAACCTCTGGCTAAAGATTTTCTTACTCTTCTTGACTCTTTTAATCTCACGCTGTCACCGGCCCGACATATTCTGGATCTTGTGCTGCCGTATGGTTTATGTGTAACCATAAGTGAATCTACCTGTCTTATTTACTGTGGCTCTCCCCTGTTTGGAGATTTCTACCTGTGCGTGCAATTAACCCTTTAACTGCAGTTTTGATTGTACTTGCACTGAGATATTGGACTGTGGTGCTTCACTGACGGAGAAACGCTATAAACCACTTTTCAATAAAAGGACAATTCCTAGAGAGTGGTTTTTAATCAACTTCGATCATTTTTAGATGATTTTAGTATTCATGAAAAATTCCTCGATGTCCCCAGATCCAGGTTAAAAACAGTGACTGAGCCTTCTCAGTAGCTGCTCCTATCTTTGGAATACTTTACCTGTTCAAATAAGAAATGCCCAAACTCCTGACACTTTCAAATCCTTGCTAAAGACTTATCTTTATTCATTGGCCTTCAAACAGAGTTGAGTAGTGACATTTATTTTATGTTTTACTTTTTCTGCTGTTGTCATGTAAAATAAATAAACTTGAATTTGAACTTGAACTCTAATCTGAGCCCTTATGTCTCCACTTGCATGTGAATCAGTACTAAATTTACTGCACTATTTATAATTTTTTTATAAAATGAGACTTTAAAGACAGTTTCACTGACCATTATTCTTGCGATATTTTATATTCGCAGATCAAAGATTCTGAAAGCAAAGCCTGAGTTTAAAAACAAAGTGGGAATAAAAACAGGATGTGACTGAAGATCAGCTGAAGCATAGCAACACTGTTAGAAATTACCAGCATTTCACAATAATTAAAAGTATTATTTTACAGTAACTTGTTGTAAATGAGTTTCCCTGTAATATCCCGATGAATACCTGTAAAAACTACAGTATCCTTGGATTTTACAGCATTTAACTCTTATTTTACAGTAAAATCTTGCAATCTAAAACCTGCTGTTATATCACAACAAGGTCTGTAATATCACAGCAACACAGTGAAAAAATTAAGGATTTCACAGCATTAAACAGTATTATTACATTGTGCCCTTGGAAGTCACATGACATAACTGAACTGTTTTGAACTGAAGGCTCCGTCGTGTCCCTCTTCTATTCCGGGCTGAATGGAGAAGTTGAGCAGCATGCATGTTTGCAGCACTTACACCCATGTTATTTTAATATGATAATAATATTTACTTTCAAATAAACGTTTATCGCATGACTCAGTTCACATTTTGTTAGCAAGTGCCCGGAATTGTTGAAAGTTCTCTCACAGCATTTGCTAATAGTAGTAATGTTAGTAATGAGGAGAGTTTCGCTACAGTTTTTCATGTCACTATCCCCGTTTAGACAAATCTGGTGTTTGTAAAGTTTATAAAACCAATGATGGGACAAACATTACTATTTATGTGTGCACATTTCTGTAATTAGTCAAGGTTATCATAGATTAGCATTGCTAACTGTTAGCTGTTTAACTTTAATAACTTAGTGATTCAAACGGTGATTCACCGTCAAAAAAGATAGTGATTCAAACAACACAAAATCACTCTCCAGAACTTTCTCATTCACGGTTCCATGCTCATCCGGAATGCACAATCCAGGTCCATGAAAAAATATTTTTCCAGCGGATATCCTAGTTACAACATGACTGAGCTAACTGGAGTAAGTTAGTCTCATGTCGTGTTCGACAACGGGATATGAATGAATAATAATTGTAAAAGTTGTAAATGCACTTTACATTGAGTGAGCAATCTCAAAGTGCTACAGTAAAAAAACACTATAGATATACCACTATCATTTTTGACATACGGCTAAAATTAAATGAAAATCAATTATCATAATCTGCATTCAAACTGAAATTCTTATTGTTGGTTGCCTTTGTGTAATTTCTCCTTTTTCTTTTCTTTTCTTTCCAGGTCCATCCTGTTCAGTGTCAGGCTAAGAGTGAGGAGAAATAGATTAGGTAGGTTACTAGTTAACATGCATCCACAATGTTCAACTGTAAATTCGTTGGCTGTGAGCATGTGTCTGAGAATGTGTGTAACTATGTTCTTTTGCTTCACATTCCAGAAAACATAGATGTGCATCATGTGCAGTATTCAGAGGCTGCCGAGGAACACGCAGCACCTGAAAATAGTCCCCGTTGAATTCTACGGGGACTATTTTCACGTGCTGCGTAATATCACTGCGCCCATGGTACGTTTGCAACGTTCCTTGATTATTACGCCAGGATGAGAGTATAGTTCCATGTCAAATCAGCCTAGAAAATTGCCATGTTTCATTTTCCGCTAGTTTTATCGCACGTTCTAACTTGAGAAGAGACAACTTTTAAATAGGAAAAATTCCGGAAATCTTAGTCATTTTGAGGGTGAGATGCTAATGGTCTAATCCGATCCAATGATCTATGCTAGACTGGAGCTATACGTGGTATTGCTTAATTCCCCAAATGGTGGAATATCCCTTTAATTAGTTTGATAAAATACACCTGTGTTTACAAAACTATTACACTGTAACATAACTTCTGTGGGATGGGTCTATTTAAACAGTCACAACAGGGAATCGAACTGCTGACCCTTCAATCATGAGACGACTTGCTCCAACTTCTGAGCTACAACCGTCCCCAATAGTATTGTTACCCTGTGATGCCCACTCCTAGGTGTGTCAGGTGGAAGACCAAATTGTGTCTATATACACAGAGGAAGGAATGAGTGGGGCAGGGAACCAATGATGGAAAAGACATACGTCATCCTGCGGAAATACCTTACCAAAGTGCCTGCTGCAGCGATGTCTGAGATCAAACAGGAATGGCCATTTCTCTTCTTTCAGAAATGCCTATTGTCACACTTTGGCCTCCTGACGGACGTCGATGTCCTTCAGAAGCTACAGGAGGCAATTAGTCGACGAGGACAGACCGTCCTGGATTACTGTGCAACACTGGACAACCCCAAGATCCGTGATGTTCTGGCCTGCTATGATCCAGACTCTGACAAGGCTGCCTGCATCCTGCTGCTCCTAATGTTGTACTTCAAAGAGCCGAAAGAGAGTTTGATGCTTGAAGTTGATGTAAGATTTTTTTATTCAAATATTTAAAATGCAAAATGTGTGATTACATTATCAACATTTACCTTGCATGATTTACTACCTCTGACCAATGAACAA
>NW_024042472.1:0-33272 GCF_014851395.1 Micropterus salmoides | reverse complement strand
CCCTCGTCTTGAAAACTCAGTGTTCACATACGCTACTTTAAGATCAGTCCCAAAAGTCAGTAGATGAACATGGCAAAGACTATACCTGGTTTGGTACCTGTTACATCAACAAATAGGGTTTGTCCCATAGAGTATGGCATAGACTGTATATAAAAAGGTTAGTGCACAAAATTAGCGGTTTGGTGTGTTGGAACAAGGTGGCCTGGGGTCGAGTCAAATTCCCGGCCTGAATTCTTGTGCCAGTCCGCCCCGGTTTATAATGACAAAAACATGTATGCATGTCAAATGTTGGATGTTATGAGTTTGGCCTAGGGACAAAAGGCAATGTAGCAAAGATTATCACTTTGTGTGTGTGTGTGTGTGTGTTGTGTGTGTGTGTGTGTGTGTGTTGTGTTTTGTTACTAATGTTGCAACAAGTCCTCCAACCTAAACGACAACATGGGTTGTTTAAGGTGCTGCCTCGTTTAGTTCGGTTGAATCGCACTAGAGTTCGTTTTTCCCCTTGGTGCGGTTCGCTTGTGGTGTGAAAGCAAACAAACCAAACATTTTTTTATGATTTTATGATAGCAGAGATGTGATCTGAGCAGTATTTCCAAAGCTAAACCACTAATAAATCCATCGTGTGACCGCGAAATGCGTTCAGCAATCTTATAATTGATCTGAATAAGCCGCTATGTTTATGAAAATCATTTTATAAGGTATAGCCTACTTGTCAGTGCGGGTATTTCCCTGATCAATTCCATTTCTGTCAGTTCATTAAGTCCATAAAAAATGTGTGACAGCGATGCCACAGTATACTATAGGCGAATAAGCCCCGAATTATTACTGTACATGTCCTGTTTTTACGTTATTATTCATAATAGGCTATGCGGTCAATCTGCGGTCTAACATTAGGCTACCATTCATGCTTATAATAAATTATTACTTCGTGAGCTCTTTGCAATACAGATCAGAAGCATTAAAGGGCTGCACAAACGTCTGTCAGTCATCGGAGATTGATTTCCCCACGTGGGTCCTGATGATGCAGGATGACAATCGCCGAAGCTGTCCAATCAACAAGTTACCTGTACATCTATGTAACGTCATGGTTACTTCTCTTGGTTCGTGTGTATGTAATTTTGAACTCCGTTTCCTGACCGTACCTATGTTTGGAAATCCGTAAACACTTGGAGACTGCAGTGACACAGATGAGGTGAATTCCAGCTGCTAGCACATTGGCCATGAGGCCGATGTGCACAGCTATTGGGTTCACCTGTCGACATGTATACAATCACTGACTTAGGTTTAGGCACACCCCCTATGAAGGTAAGGGTTAGAGGCTGGCGGGGGGGGCTGTCAACGCCTTTAAGACTAACATAGTTAGGTAGCTAGCTGCCATCCGAACGCTGGTCTCCCCGCTGAAAAGAAGCTAAGTTGCTATCCTTACACCCAGCCCACCACCAGAGTACAACTATATGGCTGTTAATAAAAAGTGACCGTCTTTGTCATGTTTTTGTGTTATACAGCCACTAAAGATTGCTGCCACACAAAATGTAAACATGAGTTGTAATTTTGTGCAGCTAAAACAACCTATATGGTCGTTTTTCTGTGGAGGAAAGGCTCTATTGCTGGGTAATATGCCAGGCTGCCTATAGGCAGAGGGAAGGCCAGGGTTGTCAGAGGAGATGAGGCACACCTGTATTTAAGACGGTTGTAGAGCATGCTCCGATTCTCGCTTTTCATACTACACTCTTTGGACACCCAAAGCTCTCCGCATGGCCTCCATTTTTTGAGTCTCAATTTGACACACACTTCATGATGAGCTCACCCATACACTCCTGGCACTACTCATTTCCATGTTTACCTTGATGTTTATGTTATTTTGCAGTTTGGTAGAATAAAGCCCTTTAAGGTGATGTTTGTGTGACCTTCCTCTGATGTTGAAAGAAGGAGCCAAAAAAAGTTATTTTTATAGGTATTTATATGTTTTATGTCTAGTAAATGCAGCAAAAATACATAAGCGTTGCCACAATTCACCTGTTGGTAGGCAATACTTGTGTGTTGTGCATCTATGACTGCCTCTACCTTTCCGTACATTGCATTACATGGATACTGGATCATAGGTTCTGTTATTATTTAGTGAGATATGATAGCCTTTTGGAGTGAAATGACAGGCGACATTCAAAAACCTAGTGGCGTCATCAACAGTGTCACACTGATTCTGCATCTCCAGCATAATAATGAGTGTATGGACAACAGCTTGAAGGGCAATGCTGATTTGTATGCAGGACTTGCCCACATACTGGTCCAAAAAAACAACACATTGGTTATAACTGGGAAATAAAAACTAACGTTAAACTGATATTGTTTTAAATGAACAAAGTAGTTATTTTGGACATTTAACATCCCAGGGATATAAAATGCAGATGATAATAGGAAGCCAATAACTCATTTCTGAAATATCTGACATATCCTGGGCTCACCATTTTGTGCATAACCTCTACATTGACAAAAAAAAACAAGTGGTTGAGGACAACTCCTGAAAATACATTGACTAAAGGAAATATATATTGTGGTGCTGCCATGTGTAATTTTTGAGATAAATTTAACCGAAGAATTCCTGGGATAATTTTGTCCAGGCAATTACTCAAGGTTCACACATACACATAAACACAACACATCTCATTCCATCTGCAATCCCAACTGTGCATGAGCAATAACAGTAAATGTTCATAATGTATTCACAGAATCCCTCCAATTTGTATGGCATACAAGCGTCAGCTTCCGACCCAAATACTAAAATAATTCACATTATCAGCCAGTGCATTCATTAGTAATTGTTTCCACATGACTTTCAATCATGCCACTGTCAGTCTTGTCAGAGGGAATAAGCTGTCTTTTGCTGGCATGTGGAAAATAACCCACAAAATGGAGCCATAAAAAGTAACTGACAAGCTGGGTCCCAGTTGAGAGGCCAACATCTTAGAAAGTTTCAGCTTAGAAAACTGTAGACTTAAAAGGCCTTAAGGATAGTATGCTAAAGCTAATTATACTTTTTGTGTCCGCACAGCTGTGAGAGTTTGGGTGATTGTCTTTTCACATCTTCGGCATATAGTCTAACAATTATAACCATGTATGCTGTCAGCATCTGTGTCCAAGTTTCTTTTGGAATACACCTGACCCTTAAACCTGCACCTTCTCCTCAAAAGACATGACGTGGGGGGCAGGTAGGTCAGTTGGTAGTGATGCGGCCCATATAGTCCGGTTGTGGCCCTTTGCTGCAGGTTGTCCCCTCTCTCACTCCCTAATTTCCTATTTCTCTGTACTATCTAAATAAAGGCTAAAAAGCCCCCAAAAATCATTTTTTGTTCATTTTCTGGCCATGCCAGAAACGTCGTGAAGCTGTACTTGAGCAATATGCTAACATCAGTATGCTAACATGCTCACAGCGGCAATGCTAACATACTCATGTTGTACAAGTATGGTGTTTACCGTGTTCACCATCTTAGTTTAGAGTGTTAGCACGAAGTACAGCTAATGGTAATGGGAACGGGTATTTGATCATAAACAAACATATAGGGCAAACTGGAATTTAGATGTGATGATTGTGCTAGATGAAAGGCCAGGGGATCACCAAAGTTGATTCAATCAATTAGAAATGTCAACTCATGCTGGCAGTGGAGGAAAAGTCAGGGGATCACTCAACTTATTAGAATTTATCCTCTAGGGATCTTGAATGTCTGTAGCAAAATTCAGAGCAATGTATCCAATATCTGTTTTCAGTCAGTGCATTTCTAAAAACTAAAAGACAGTCTATGGAAGTTGAAAAGTGTCAGTCAGTGGTGACCATCTGAACCCAAACGCATTGTAAATATGAAGTGGTCATGTGATATCTCCTGAATTTACACACCGAATGCAACATCCAACGACTGACCAACTGGTAATGGATTGCTGAATATTGAGGGCCATAAAGGAATCATCAGGTGTGTCCAAATTTTACATTTCTCAGAGTGCTTGGAATGAGAAAGCACTGTCAAGCCATTATTATGTATTTGGTTCTGAAATGGAAGCTTCAAAGAAATGTAGTCCCTAAATTGAGACAAAGCTAAAAATTGAATATTGTCTTCAAAGCTAACAAACAGACCAAACTACTAACTGATAGAATCTCCACAGCTCAATGCACAAAATTACAGCATGGTGGTTACAACTATTGATCACTACCAGTGACTTAGCAATTACGTCGCAAGTTGCTGAGGTTTCTCTCTTTTATGGCACACTCATCATAAGGCAACCCTATCCTACTGACATTTGGACAATTCATGCAACCATGGTGAACAAACTACCAACAAATGCAAGATATTTCAGATACCAAGGCCAAAAGACTTGATCTCAATCCAAAACAGCACGCTCAGCAAAACCACTGCCTGGAATAATAACAGCAATAAACACTTAAAGTAGGAGTACAGTATTCGATTTGATCAGTGACCCAGATTAAGTTCTATGTCTTTTGAAACAACATCACCTCTTAAACATCAGCCATTATTCCCCATATTTTGGTTCAATGACAACCCCAAGTCTGGGGCTCAGGCATAGCAGTATAGGTCATGTTGGCTGTGAGTATTTCAGTGTTTTATTGCCATTAACATAAATGTCCGTGGAAGTTTTTTTGGCAGCCTGTTTTTCTTGATAATTCTGACACACACACACACAGTGTATAACTTGTAACATGTCTAAATTAGCCATGAATTTTAATAAATTTATGAGAATTAATACCCAATTATGAATTTTAATATTCAAAAATATAAAAAGCTCTCGTTTAAAAAGGGGCACCACCGGAGTCGTTATTATCCTAGAGTCTCCGGACCTCTAGGTAGCTTTTAATAATTATACAATTATTACTAGTGATCAGTTAGTTAATAATCGCTAAATTATCTTAAATCAATCAGTCAGTCTCATATCTAAAGGGTCAATTCTCTTGGCAGGGACGTGGAAATAGTCAACACACACAATTCTTGATTACAGTGAATTTATTAACTAACTAAAGCGATATAAGAGGGTGGTTAAATACAGGGAAAATAAACAATGGCTAAACAATGAGGAATGGCGGTTCGATTGTGGGAAGCATTTGACTCATACGGCAACAAAAACTAATGAAAGTAAGCTATGAGTTTTAGGAGTTACAAGACAATATTAACATTATGGGACATCCCTGACCACAGAATGTTTGTTTGATCTTACTGCTTGTGTTTCTTCCGCCGGGTTGCAGGGAAACGGCCTCACACTGGTCCGTGCGTTCTCGGTTCGGCCAGTCTCTTTCTCTGCCAGGGAATTTCTCCAGGGTCCGTCTCTGGAAGGCTTATGGAAGAAACTTGCAGTGGGGCCTTCCCGACCCTGTCTCGGGTCAGGTTTAAGTCGTCCTTTGTGGTTGCTGGCGGGCCACGTGGCGTCGTCCGACCTCCATGGGCTTAGCTTGACGAAAATGCTTAAAAGGGGAACTTGGTAGTTCCTGAATTAGACCAGTGTAACTTAACGGACTGATAACTTTAACAAAACAAAAGAAAGAATATAAACAAGTAAAGTTGCTGGGACTGAGGTAAAATTGATGTCGCGGCAATTCGCGTGGGTAGCTTCAAGCGAAACCAAGGCTTCGTTGCTCTGGTCGAAATCTTAGGGCGTTGCCGGGAGAGGCACGCCGGACACGTGCCGAAGCGTCCAGAGAGCAGAGCGGAAGACCAGAGCACGAGGAGAAGAGAAGAGAAGAGAAGAGAGAGACGTCGTGTGTCGCTCTTTTGTTGTCTGGGGCGTGGTTCCCCAGAGGGCAGTCCTTTGTTCCAGAGGGATCGTTTCCGGTGACTGTCTTTCTAAACTTTAATGTCTGAAAAGAAAAGAAAATCTATTTGCGCGTATTATAATCAAATATTTTCCACAATCAAACCTCAGTTAAGCATTAGGTAACAGGAAAACAACTGTCACAAGGTCAGTTGCCACGGTAACGTGTGTGCGGGGGCAGTTTAGGGTTTCCTGCCCCCCTCTAAAGGGGAGTTCTGAAAGGCTGTTCAGGGATATGCTAATCGCTGGTTAGTGTCCCTTTTGTCAGTTTAACAGTCAGGCACCGCGTTATCAGGCTTCGGAATCAAAACGTGCCAGTTTTACGATCAACTGCTCAGGAATAGCACTTAGAGAAAGCGACCTTTTCCACCTCCCTTCCGTTGGGGTCTCTTCAGCAGTCTGTTGAAAGTTGATCTTTAACCCCCCTGCTCCTCTCTGGGAGAGGAAAAAAGGAATTTGGAGTAGCTCCAAATTTATTTAATATAAAATGCACAAATCCACACTGTTGTCCCACTACAAACTTATCCATGAAATTTAGTTGTCACCTTGTGGTACTAATGGGGAAGTCTGTTCAAGCAGATGTCCACATATCTTACAGGGAGTAAAACAGGCAAGAGAAATGTACTCGCTGTCTGCAAAGGATCAGGCATTACCAAAATTTCACCATACTGTAGGTGAAAAAAAAAGGGACCATTTGTTATATAACCCCAAAGATTAAATATTTTCAGAATGCAGTATTGATGTATTTCTGACACATTCTTGAAGTTAAGCTGGGGAATGGTGGAAAGATTAGATGGCAGAGTGAACGTTAAGAAATCAAATTCAAAGAAAACTCCAAGATGGGGGACAAGATTGCATTTTGATTGAACAGTTTTGATTGCACCAGAGTCTATTAAGATAATAACAAATATGAAAGAGTGAAGTCTTTTGCTCAGGGATAATTTGGTGTGTGTCTAATTTGTACTGTTACGGTGGTGAAGTTCAAATAAACCATTACTACGGTTAGAAGTATAAAAGAATGGTTGCAAAGAAACCCCATGTAGCAGATAGAAAATCATCTTGGAACATTTGAGTAGACCTTTGGGACCCTTATCTTATTATATTCTTCCCTTTTTACATTTCCCAAGCATCTAAAATTACCTTTTTGCTTGCCAACCCTCTGGTATATTTCCAGAAGGAGAATACTTAGCATCAAGCAAAGCCACTTTGCTCATGGCTAACCTTAAGGGGGAAAAAAACTCAGTGAGGAAGTTTGCCATAAAAAGCACAAAGGAGGTTCAGAAAAAGAAGAGCCCTAGGAAACAGTTTGCCTAATTTCACCTTGCTATAAAACCTGAACAGAGATGATACAAAATGGGGTAATGTGGCTTTCAGGTTTTGTATTAGGGTCCACATTTGCTCCTAAAACATCCACCTCAGCTGGCTCTTTGGATTGTCACCATTGTAGAGTTGTCATGGAAACAGTTATGAAAGTCATTCAGAAGGTGTTTTCAGCAACAGGTTGTTTTTGCTTTTGCAAAGAAAGTGATGATACACAGCCAAGTGTGTATTTTATTAATTTTCTGACCACAATGTGTATGCCTTTTTAAAGTATTTTAATGTCTATACAAAATGAATCGGTGCATATTTCTACTGCAGAAGTCAGTGTCTAATCATATTTTATGCAAGACAAATTTGTGGGTGTCAGGACAACCTGATTGGTGTAGTGTGGATTGTCAAAACATTCCTTGGAGCAAAAGCAGTTCTTTGCACAGTTACAATGACATTGCTCAGACAGACTAATGCTATTTAATAATATGAACTGCCTTTAGAGTCCTTAGTGGAAAATAGTAATTAACAGTTCTCTAATCTGTCAGTCCCCTGTTTTCTTTTCCACTGTATTATAACTCCTTGAATGAGCACATGTCATATAATTTTCTGAAGATGGCACCGCAGATGGCTGTCTCTGTGTTTTGGTGTTCACAGTTTTCTCTTGTTTTGTTTCTAAATTCCAATTTCTTTTGTTATACCACGAGCTCTCTCACCAGAAAGGAGCTCGTGAAAGGTGCTCTCACCTTTGCTCATGCAGCTGGATGAGAGGCAAATCCTGCCAGTGCCGCTTGTGCATCTCCACCGGTGTGGACTACCAGGAATATTTCTCTCCAACGTGCCGTCACAATCTGGATAAACTTCAACTGCTGGTGGGGACTCTGCTCTGTCTGAACCCATTCCTGAACTGCGCCTGTTTGTTTCCCTAGCCTGCAACCATGTGTGGAGTTTGGTTTTTGTCTTCACTTACTGGATTATTGCCTTTCCACCTCAACAAGGACCTGGGCACTTAAACAACTGCTTGCCCCAGAGGCTTGCTCCTTCAGTACAACTCTCCCCATCCTGGAGAGAGATGTCAACAGACTGTTCAGGAGGCAGAACTCCCACAAAGAAGCTGGGCCAGACTCTGTCGTTATCTCTCCATCCAACCTGAAGCACTGAGCCAATCAGCTGTCTCAGGTGTTCAGGGACGTTTTTAACACCTAACTGGAGACATGCCATCAACCCTGTCCTCAAAAAAGGACCACAGGACAACTACAGACCCCTCACCTTGACCCCTGTGGTGATGAAGTCACTTGAGTGACCCCCACAAAGAAGCTGAAGCACTGTTGCCCCACGTAAAATCCATTACAGACCCACTCCTGGATCCCCTACTGTTTGCCTACAGAGCCAAAAGGTCTGCAGATGATGCTATACACACAGCCTTTCATTTCATTCATTCATTTCCAGTCTCAGGACTCCTAAGGAACCTATGCCAGGATCCTGCTTGTGGATAACACCATCATCCCAGCTCTGCTGTAGGACAAGTTCTCCCAGCTGAGTGTTCCTGTCTCCTGGATCACAGACTTCCTGTCAGACATGGGGCAGCACGTGAAGCTGGTAAAACATGACTCTTGACTCTTGGACCATCAGCACTGGCTCCCCTCAAAGCTGCATTCTTTCCCCTTTCCTCTTCTCCCAGTACACCAACAGCTGCACCTCCAGTCACCAGTCCATCAAGCTCCTGGAGATTGTGAATGACACCGCTGACATCTGCCGATAGGTGGGAGGTGACCTGGTGCAGTTAGAACAACATGGAGCTCAACGATAGTAGAGATGGTTGTGGATTTCAGAAAGGGCAGAACATCTGCTCCCTCACCTAGAAAGCCTTCTACTGTTTTATATTTTTATATCTTATTGTCAATTTTATATTTATGATTCTTGACCTGCAGTACTAGCTTTACCCTTAATATATGGGCCGGCTTTGGCTCAGGAGGTAGAGAGGATTTCCCCAATGAATGTGGATTCCATCCTTAGTTTCTCCTGTATACACCAAACAATAAGCTGTTTCTGATTCTGATTAAAAAGCTAGTTTGAACAAAGTTTAGAGACTAAAGATTTAGGTCTCCAAAAGCCACACAATACTATAAATGATATTCTAAATTATTCATATTCTTTCCATTACTTCTTTATTTAGCTACCCCACCAACTGTAATGTAGGACATACAAAATTTGATTCTAGTTTTACTCTAAAACTCAAAGCAAAGAGAGGCAATTATCTCTAAATCCTGTAGACTGCATTCACCTGACACCTCTCTAAATTTTGATTTATTAAGTGCTGATTTCACAGGGTCTTTGCAGAAGTGTTGCGCTGGAGCATTGGAAACAATGTCACATTTCTAATGAAAAAAAAAACAAAAAACAGCCAGTATCATTGCATGGTAGGGGCTAATTTATTAACAAATAAACTCCAAATTGGAAGTGGTGCACAGCAAAACAAAATGATGATTATGAAGATAGACTTTTACATGAACGCTTCCGGGGCACAATTCTTGGAAGTGTGAACAGCTCATTATTCCTGTAGTTGTTTTGGAAGTAGTTGCCATGTTTGCGTCTTTAATCGAATCGAGAGAAATAGCAACATTTTCAACAGCTTTAAGGCCAAGAATAAATGAAAAATAGAAATAAATGCCTTCCTGCCATCTCCATTCATGCCTCTGTTAATCCTATCAGTGTAAAAGGCAAGTGTGGATAATTTATCCTATCAACCAGTGGGAGACCAGTTGCTCCAACCCAGCCATTACCACTGCTACCTGCAATCTGTAGCCATGCAAAGATGACATGGACATTGTTGCTGTCAGCATGGAGCCAAGGACATGAAGCAATGGAGGGACACTATTTCCAGACAGCTATTGTTCTCACTCACACACAGAGGCCAATGCAGGTAGGGAACGGCGAGGCCTGAATGTGCTAACCGGCAAAGCCTTGGAGGGCACTCTGAGTGGAAAGGTGTTTGTGTGCCAAGAGCCACTCGCTTTGTCTCCGTCACTCGAGTGAGGAGCGAGCCTTAAACACAACACAATCACACCTGTGAGCTTTTCAAATCTCTGGCAGCTTAAAGCCTCTCTAGAAATCAGAGCCGAAACAACCAGGATTTCTTCTGGTAAAAGCAAGGCATATCTGTCGACAGCTGATAGGCAGTGTTTTGGAATGGATAACTTGAGCAATTAAACACATTTTCTAAATGGGAAATGAATATGGTCTTTTTGAAAGGAGCATTTCTCTTCATCATAGTCAATTAACCTTCATGGTAAGCTGTATTTATCACAGCTAAAATGTGCATATTTTCTTTCTTACAGTTTCTAAAATATCCAGCATTGTTGACTAGCCACATGGCATGACAATTAGCTATTTTACAATGTCACAGTCGTGAGCTAAAGTTCACCCAAATTTGGAGCAAACTGCTATTCCACTACCCTTGACTCCATGGCGTTTTTTGTTTACTCATACAGGGTTAACTTTGCTGAGTCTTTCTGAAAAGCTAAAAACAACCATGCTTTAACATAATTGTATCAAAATGTACTCTCACCTAACGTTAGCTTTGTATTCTTCTAAATGATGCACTTGTTTGTTAGCATGTAAGTTCTGTTTTTACCGCTCAAGTAAGTTAAATCTTATATCTTAGGTGTGTCACTTTAAGCTTTTCACTGAAAATTTTACAATTAAATTTTCAGTTTTTCAATTGCAACTATGGTAATGTTAACACAAGCTAGCTTAGCAGTACAACAATTTTCCAGCTCCATAGTGCCTCTGAGGGTATTTGCAGGCTAATAGTACGTTCCATTTAAGTCTGAGGTTGGACTTGGGAATGACGTCACACCCAAGCTGACAGCATTTCCGTTAACAAGTCGGAAAACTTCACTCAGCAAGCCGTTGTTTACAACTAGCCAGGTTAGGCATTGTTACCAATGACGGTTTATAATAAAACGCATTACATGGTATTTACGCATGCTAAACACTATAGCAACATGTCCACAGACAGTAGTTGGACAGTAATTTGTGTACAACATTTTCTATGAGGCACAAATACACAGAAGTGCTAATAGACAGTATAAACTACAGCTTTCACAAACTGTCGATACACCGAGCAGCCATCTTAGTTGGAATTGCAACTTCAGGAGGCGTTCCAGCTGAAATGTCAGACTTCCCATGTCAAATTGAACGCACCATACCTGTTACATGCAGTCCACGGTTGGTCAAACTCACTGAAGCATGGTTTTCTGTTGGCTAGCACGGTTAGCTTCCAAGTCTTTATCGTCCCCACCAGGGCTGGACTGGGGCAAAAAATCAGCCCTGGCATTTTTGGTCCAGGCGGCCCACAACAATTGGTTTGGAGATTCCTCACCAACACACTATCATTGCAGTCCTCTTAAATATACTATAATATTCCAGTGTTTCCCACACATAGGCTTTATGTGGGCGGGCCGCCCAAGTAGATTAACAGACGCCCAAGTAAATTTGGCGACCCATTTTAAAATCGTTTTTGATTTCACCGCTGTGCCGTGCATATTCGCTCCGCACGTGAGCTTAGAACAATGATCAGGCCTTACTCCCAAGAGGTCTAGTGACGTTTTGCAGCGCAGGTGTTGTGCCGAATTCTGCATGCCCTCCATGAATTGCATACATGTCGCGTGAGGTAAGGCTCTTTTATCATGAGAACAGAGGTGGATACAAGTCTCGGACTGTAGCCTTAAGCTTATAGTTAGGGCTGGCTCAGGTGAGTCCTGAACCATCCCTTAGTTATGCTGCTATAGGCCTAGACTGCCGGGGATTTCCCATGATGCATTGAGCTCCTCTCTCCTCTACTTTCTCTCCCTCTGTATGCAACCTCATCCCATTATTGCATGTTACTAACACAACTTCTCCCCTTTCTGGTAGTCTTGTGCTTTCTCGTCTCTCTCCTCTCTCCTATCACTTCCTGCAGGTTTTCTGGCTCTGGAGCTGTGGAGTCTGGATCTGTGGTTGCGGGTCACCTGCTGCCCCCGTGTTCCTGCTCGACACCCTCTGCTGCAACGACTATTGTTGCTAGTCTTATTGTTATTATTGTTATTATAATCATTAACATTACGATTGTTACCATTAACACTATTATAAATATCTGTACCATTTTTCATTTAGTCTATAACATCACCTTCACTGTCTGTACCTCTGTGTGTATATTGTGTAGGCTGCCTCCCTCCTCTCTCTCTCTCTCTCTCTCTCCTTCACCCCCAACCGGTCGAGGCAGATGGCCGCCCACCCTGAGCCATGGTTCTGCTCGAGGTTTCCTTTTCCTTGCCTCTGTCGCCTAGTGCTTGCTCTTGGTGGGAACTGTTGGGCTTCTGTAAATAGCATCATAGAGTACGTTCTAGACCTGCTCTTTTATGAAAAGCGCTGTGAGATAACTGTTGCTGTGATTTGGCGCTATATAAATAAAATTGAACTGAATTGAAATTGAATAGCCTACAACATCGTTTTGCCGATGCATTCACTTATTAAGGTCCTTTTAGGACACTTTGCTGTTCACATTGTTTGCGCGGTTAACACCACATGTTTTTGCTGAATCTGTGTAATAATATGTTAACGATTCTTAACGATCATAAAATATATAATGATCATTTATCACTTGATAAACCTCACAAAGAATAGTATAGCGTTTAAAAACAGAACTTTAATGCATTTTCATGCAATTCTCGGCAGGCATGCAAAATCTGGGGGTCCTCCCCCACAAAATATTGAGCATGAAACAATTTCCTGCATTCTAGTGACATTTTCTACACCACTTTCTGGTGGAAATGTCTGTATTTATATAAAGGGAAACAAAACTCAGGTGGCCTGTGACAAATCAAGAGTATAAAAATATTATGGAATATAATGAAGTAATCAGTAGATTGTTTTTATTTTGGACAAGGCAGATCTGTTTCCTCTATCTTTACTTTGCAGTACATGCATTCTTATTGTGCAAATAAACCTTTCTCATAGCATTTGTTATTTAAAATTTCTTGTTGCAAGCTATTTTTCAGAAAACTTTTAACAAATGCTCTCAAAAGTGATGGGCACATGTCCCCAGCATCCCCAGTATAAATGACACCTATGACCCAACCTCCCTGCTCCCTCCCTACAGGTTGAGCTACTCCAAACTTACCGCTTCACCTCCACTCTCCTCCTACTCTCTCCCTCTCCCTCAGCCCTGTCACAATGACTCTGTCACTCTGCGCCGCTGACAAATGCCTCCTCCATGGCCTGGCAGTGGCCACAGCTCTCCTTTACTCCTTCAAGTGCCTGTGGCTGCACAATGTCGGACGTTGCAGCTGATGTTAAATGTTGTAATGTAATGTAAACAACACAAGAACAGAGGACAGAGGGGGAGGGATTGGGGGCTAGTAACAGATGTGATGGGGCCAGCCCAGTGTTTGTATAGAAAATTAACCAATGGGCCGCTGTCCGTCTCTACGTTGGGCCATGTTTTTAACAATTACACAAACAAATAATTTGCGTTATGCCAGATTACCAGTGCACCCATGGTAACCACGAGAAAGCTGCTGCCACCAAAGCAAACTTTATTATTATGGCTAGCAGTGTTGGTGTCTTGCAGCTGGTGACTTGGCTGGTATAAATAACCACCGATTTCTGACTCTGCTAAATCAACCCAAATGTATCATCCTTACATAAACCTCATACATTTTCACTGTCTCGAAGGTTTCTCCAGCTATTTTGCTAAAGCAAACACAGACAGGATCATGCCCCCCAATGACTAAAAAAATAGGGTAAGTAGTAATGAAAGTAAGTAGTAAGTAATGAAAAGCAAAAAAAAAACATGGCTTTGTAACTTTGGGATTCCTAGGTTCTCTCCTCAAGGTTTGTGCATGTTTTGGCGGCTGATTTAGGGTTGTCACAACAGACCCATGGCCCTCTACAGGCACAAGAGAAAGCCTTCCTGCTTCTTTTTATTGCTCAAGGCAACAATTGTTCCCTATGACTGTTTTTTTTTATCTCAGATCCTTAGGTTTCCATGGGTCAATTCATAATTAAAAATCCTCCCCTGGCATCCCTAAGAATGACGTTTGCTGAAGTGCTGTCGGTGGCATTTGGATATCTGCAGGGCCAACCTTTGGGCACTACACCCAGAGGGGGTTACGGAAGGCGAGAGATAATGTCCCTTGCATGGGGAATGTGATTTTTTGCCTCTATTGAATGGTGAAAGAAATTACACCATATTGGGATGATATCTAGGTGATAAACATAAGAATCAAATGTCAAACAGTGCCCAATAATAACCCTAATGTTGCAAATATACCATGCAGGGATTACGTCACAGATTGCTAGAGACCTTTAAATGTGCTGTCAAAACCAATTAATCACTTAACAGTTCAGTAGCACCAAATGGCACTATGAGAAAGAGCTAATGGTAAATGCTATGTGGATTGTGCTCAGTGGTTAGGTATCCAAGGTTTAGAGTGATGCAGAGTGAGAAATAAAATGAACACCACCTACAAGCCAAATGCTAATAGATTTTGGCCCTTGCTGGTGAGTCTCTCAATGAACTGAATGCATAAACGTGTCAGCCCAGAGTGTTTTAGAGACGTCTAAAAAAAATTTGATCCAGCGTTTATAAAGTGCTGTTCTCTGGCAGGACTGAATAAATTTTTGGAGCAAAAGATAACATCGAACATTGGTTGGAGGCCATGTGCAATTATACTGTCCTTTGACTGGTGTAAAATTTAATGGAAAGGCTCGATCCTGAGCTCTTCATCATGGTGTTGGTCATTGTGCCCTGAAGTAATTAAATCATTATAAAATGATTAATATGATCCTGGGAAGATAAAAAATATGGGTGCCATATCAGGGTAGATCTCTGGGATTCATGAGACTAATACAGTTCACTAAAAAGCTTTAAAGAGGGGGAATAAATCTTCATTGCATGAATTTAGCTGTTTTTTGTGTTTTGCATATGAACAAATATCCTTTGTTTTTTGGACGTGTTCGTGGTGCAATGCAAAAGGTGCAGATATAGATCTTGTGACCTCAAATGTTTGCTTTCAGAAAAACATAGCATGCATGCATACATTTGGTCCATAACCAGTGTGTCTCTATTAATTCTGCATATGAGCTGTTGTACTAGAGACCTATTAAACTCTGTTCCACTTGGGTGCTAAACCAAATTAGTTGAGGTCTTGAACTTCACTCCGGGTAACGTGTTACCATTTACTTGCTTGATTAGTATTCAGTTTGGATGTAGATGCTATAATCAGAAAGAGCAGAAGCATTAAGGGGGAGAATGAGGGCGAGATTCCATGAACGAGCAAACTCTCACCGTGTGTACAGAGGAAACTTGGAGGTGGCGTTATAGAGCAGAGAGAGAAATCTCAGCAGAAGCCCCTCTCCAATAATGTCGGCCTTCTCTGTCTTCTCTGTCTTTCACTTTCTAAATAGAGAAATTCAGTGAAATCCCACTGAGACATGAGATAAATCAATTTTCTAACATTGTATCAAACACGTTTGCTCTTTTCTGCCACAAGCTTTTTATTGCTTTTAAAGTTTAATTTTTGTTGTCTATATTGAGGATGAATTGGCCAGAACTGGAACTAAAACATTTTTGAATCGTATATAATCGCAGAGAGAATGGAGGCAGGGTAGGACAGGAAGTGTCCTTCCTGAACCTTCCTTTCTTCCTTTCTTCCTAACTTCTAACATTGCACTATTTTCCCATCTGCCTTTATTCCTAGAATACTCACAGAATGTGATACAACAAAGAAATGTATAGGAAGAAAATTATTACAAGAAACTGAAAACAGCACAATCAGCCTCTGTGTGCCGCATGATGTGGTGGGATTTGGTTCTTATCATCAGAAAGCAATACAGCAATTTTGTTTCCCAGGCTGTCGAATGTCTGAGAATTGCTGTGAATGGGTGAGTGGACCTGCCAAAGAGGCTTTGGTACCCTGTCAGTTACAGTGGCTGAGGCTGCCCCAAAAGCACACAGCCTGCCCAGCGCTTTTGATTAGACCACCACATCCGGCCAGCAATTCACAGGTTTGACAAAGGCGAACTATACAGGTTCTAATCTAATAGTCAGTCGGGGATAAACTTTAAAGAAAGAAAAATGTCATTAAACATAATAAAATTCCCAGCTGCTTTGGCTAGACGTCTTAAGCCCTTTTGAAATTAATTTATAATTAAAAACCTGACTTGCCAAAAGTTGATAATAGCAACCAGCAGGAGCTTCCATTTAAGTGTGGGAGAAGTCCTTTTGAAGTCTCCATGGCGGACAGTTGAGTCAGGCTCCATGAGTTGTCCTTTTCATTTGAGGTTCCAGTTTCCTTGAACTCAGTGCAAAGCCATTCTAATTTAGAGAAGGAAGATGGAAAGTTTTGCGACAGAGCTGAGTTAAAGTCAATAAAACAAGAAACGTCAATGGAATGAAATAGCAAAACTGATCTTTATAGATTTGTTTCTCTAACCTCTCTTCATTCCATATCTGTAATTGTAACGCTGGATTCATACCGCGGCTCGCTCCGTGGAGATCTATCAACAATCTTGTTTCACTTTCAGCAGTGAGAGTTTATTGCAAGAATGAGTGTGCACTCTTTCTGATGACCTTAAATCTCATTTTCCAACCTCTGCCTGCTCACCTGTAAAATAATCCACAGATACCGAGGCTGAGACCTTAAAAATAACATTGGCGGGGTATTGAATGAACATTTGCCTCTCTATATGGCACTGTGTTCAGTTAACCTTTCCCACACTCAAGATTCTATAAAAGAAGATAGAGGGTATTGTTGTTTTCTTTGTCCTTATCCTCACATCCTCCATATCTATTTTTCTCTCACTCAGTAAGATGACACCTCCGCTATTCAAGTGTCTTCTCTCACCCGTTTGCCCTCGGTCAAGGATCCCTTCTTCTCTTTCTCGCACTCCTGTTTTTCTCTGACTCTCCTTCCCTTGTACCCTCCTCCTCCTCACTGTCTTCTTTTCTCTCCCTTTGACCCTTCCTCTGCTGTGTCTAACCTAACCTGCCTGACTGTGCCCTGCTGCCTGTTCCATGGCTTTCGTGACTGGGGAGCACGATACAAGGCGCAGACTGGTTGAGATGTATCGATCATTTTAGTAAGCCCGGTGTATCGAACTGCATTGATGACAGCCCAAACAGTTCCATTCTTCCCACCTCCAACATGAGATCGACAGGATGGAAATTACATTCCAGATTTGATCATCAAAACACTTTTCTTCTCTTTCTTTTTTCCCCGGAAGTATACACAGCAAATAATTCTCCAGCTTATGCAATGGCTGCATGTATGTTTTTCTAAAGATCTCATTTACTGCTTTTACACAAGTGCAAGAGAATAAAGTTATACTTTATTTTCCATGCAAAGAAACTTTTTGGTTTATGTGCTGTCCCTTGCCCTTGCCAAAGTTTAATGTATCGTAATTATCACTGGTATGAAGGCCGCTACATCACTCCCTGTTGCTCAGTGTGAGTCACTTGGCAAGAGCGCAGCATTATCACCATTAGATGTCAGATTCGAATACCCGTTGAGGGTGACTATTTTGAACACCCCATACCAAGTTCACATGTGTTGCTGTGCAGAAAAGAACACTACGTTTTCCATTTTATTGGTAGAATGCAACAAAGCAGTGTTACAAGTTAAACATAAGACTCAGGAATTATTAGTTGTAGTACTAGACAATAGATTCAATCCTCAATGTTTCCCCTCAGCAAAAAAAAGGCCCATTAAAATTAAGTTCAGGATTTAACTACGTCTGCAAGAAACTTTCAAATAACCTTTTTTTTTGTTTTTAACAATAAAATGTCTTGTATTATTATGCAAATTACTTTTTTTGAAACATGTCTAAGAGTCTAAATGAGTTGGTTCTATTTAACAACCAGTCAGTGCTCATATTAATGCAAAAATTATGTCAACACAATTTGACTTGAGCCTTTGTAATAAAGAAATGAATCTAATGCATCGAAGTGGAAGTGCTGCATGGACAAAGCAAAAATCACACATTGGTCATAGTGGTTTTCTTACTAATGACATGCAACTCCACTTGAATTACCAAGGTACCAATAGAGGTCATGTTGGTAGATTGACATCTGAGCTCTGACTTAGTCTCCAGGGTATTATCAAAATAGAAAGGAGACATTCATGCATTCAAGTCGAGATAGGTTTACAGCATATAAATGGTCCTTACAGGGCCTCGATGGCAACACTTTCGCTCGAGCTGTGAATGTGCAAGAATAGTTTGCTCCCCTGAAAGTTTTAATGGGACAATTATCCGGTGCACAATCAGCAGAACAGAAAGGCAGAATAGAGAAGCTCATTGCTTAAATGTTGCTGGTTCTAATCACTTAAGTTGATGAAAAGATTTGGATAGAAAAAAGGTATGATAAGGTGCACGTCAGCAAGGCTGCTAACCCCTCTTTGCCTCTGTGAGGCCCCTCGTTAGCGAACAGTAGATAAGTCATTATGATTACGCAGCTCCCAAGTCTGGATGTATGGAAATTTTTGGATATATATACGAAGGGTTAGTGCAGAAAAGGTCACATCATATTTTGCCTGGACAACTAAAGGTCGGAAACCTGAATGGCAGCTGTCAGATGTAAATTCTGAAAGCGATTATGTGTCCTCACATCATTTCTTCCCCCTCTTTTGAAAGGTTATATAAGACTAAACTGAAAATTACTTCAGACATATTGTTGAGGTTTATTAAAAATACAACAGAACTGTTACTGTTTATTTTGTCCTTAATGTTTCAGTTTACTTTCAAAGTTGTGTCATTTTGCTGATGGAAGAGCAAAATGACAACATTCACGATGATGAAAGATCTTTCCAACATATAATTTTGCTTGACAGTCTTTCCCCTGGCTACAAGAACTTTTAAAAAGTATTAGTCACTTCAGAGTTGGCGCTGCAGCAGAGACAGTGTGTGGGAGAGAAATGAAAGACAAAGCTGGTCCAGGGGAAAGGGGGCTGTATGGGCTTGCATCTATGTTTCCATAACACACAGGCATGATAACACCGGAGGAACATACCCTAATGTACACAGCGCTTATTAAAATCACCCACACACTGATATGGTTTTAAAATCCTTGGCTGGCAGCCTGTGTGTACAAACCTTCATTCATTTTATCTTGTATATGTTTCAGGCGGCCCTCTGTGAGCACAACTGATTTGATTCAAATGCAGAAAATCACTCTCTGCCACTAGAGTCCCTGTCACTCAATAAAACTGCTTGGGTTTGTTTCCTTTTGACCTTCTCACCAATAATCCGGGATTTACTGCAGTGAGTTGGTAAATGTACCACCACAGTTTACACCACGAAACAAAGAAGCTGGCAGTTTTAGAGATGCAGCCACTTCTTTCCCATCTCATTATTGTTTTCTCAGATGTGAATGATGTATTGTTTTTAGCCCAGCTAGGGGCAAAGGCGATTGGATGGCAATGCTGGTCTGTGTGTTGGTCAGTCCATACTGATGACATTGAAAATCCCATGACTTTTTCTCTAGCGCAACCGTGAGGTTGGCTTTTTTTTTTTTTTTTTTATGTGTGTATAATGAAATATCTTGACAACTATTGGATGGATTTCTGTCATATTTGACACAGGCATCCATGTCCCCTTCCGGATGAATTGTAATCACTTTGGTGATCCACTGACTTTTCCTACAAGCCTCATTTGTACTGTGTTTTAATGTTAAGTAGCGTACCTGTTAAATGTCAGTAGGTTAACATTGTTATCGTGAGCATGTTGGCTGGCTGGTGTTCGCATTTAGCTTACAGCCTCACAGAGCTGCTAGTATGCATGTAGTCTTGTAGTGTTGTATCTGTGGTGCTCGTCAAACCTTGCAGCACTACCAGGTTTTTATATTTGAATTAGCAGTCTGCTCACTGTGGTCCTCACATCAATGAGAGTAAAGATTATCTTAGCTCGGAAGCAGAATCGAAACACGACACCTCCTTAATAAAATTCATCGGGATCATTAGCAGGATGTATGTCGAGGTCCTGTAGCTGGTTTGAACACTCACAGGCTCATGCTCCCTCTGTGTGGGGCATCATACCATGCAGAAAGTACGCCGTCCAGCTCCCCTCCCTTTAGAAAGCATGGCTCAATCACCCTCCTGATAAATGCTGCCATCTCTCATTTGGACACCCGTGTTATCCAGTTGGCAGTGTTCACATTACTGGCCTGCCTCTTCCTTTTCTGGCTGCTTGATGCGAACCCGCTGACGCTGCACAATAACAACTTTCTATGGGCTGCTGGACTCCTCTACAGGGGGATTTTAGCTGAGGTCCCCTCTAATCGGGGTAATTCTGAATCAGCCAGGACCATTCCAAAGGGTGTGTTCATCGTGCTGTATTAATCTTTTGGTGAACTGATGCTGAACTCTTTATCAGTGGGGGGTGGGGGGCAGGGTTATATAATTGCCTGCGGGAGAGGCCAGGGAGGAAAGAAGAGCCAAGGCGATCCCACCTCCGTCTTTCACTATCTCACTCATGCTCAACAAATATCCTGCCGCTGTTTGCCAGCACTTTTTTTTTCTGCCTGTGTGTAAGCGAAAAAGGTTCTCTGGACAGCTACTTGTTATATTCAGCACCAGACGTCAACTCGGCATCGTCATCACTATCGTCATCATTATCGCTGTAATATCAAGCTTTATGAAAGCCTTACCTCAAGATCTGGGTCTTTCTTTTCTCAGAGATGATAAATGCCTGTCTATTCTTGGTCCACAGGAAACCATGCTAAGCAAATATTTCTGAGGAACTGTAAAGCGCCATTACCTCCTGCCTCAAAATACATAAAGCAAATTCAATTCATATCCCCTCCTGTGTCCATGTGTATGTAAGTTGAAGTTGTTTAATTTCTTTGCATGGTAGCCAACAGGGCTACACAACATACTATTGTTGTCAGCTGCCTTATTTGGTTTGGTTATGCGTCTCCTAAAAGCCTCACTTCGATGTAGAGTGAAGTGTGTGTGTGTGTGTGTGGGGGGGGGTTCGAAGAGTTCTGTGGTAACCTAAATAATTACACGGCCTGTTCTCCCAGAGTGATTAATTATATCTGCGGAAAGGGATTTCTTATTTTAGAGCTCTCCACAGACAAGGGCTGGTGGGGAGAAAGACAAGGGGAAAAGAGGAAGACAAAATACAACGAGGCCCTTATCAAACCTTTCTTGACAGATTTAGGCTGTATGCAAGACTTGCAGAGTAATATCTTTTGCTTGCTGGTCAGCTTGCAAGAGCTGTACTGAGGACATGAAGGATTTAAAATGAATCAATGCTTCACAGTGGGCATAATTAGCTGCATTTGAGGATCTTGACAGGATATTGGGAGAAATGTTATAGTGTTACATATAGCATTTGGGAAGGATTAGTACGTCTCATGCCCATTACTTGACATCATTTCTTCATTTTCCTTATCAGTGGGTACCAGAGTGGCCTTTCTGGAAGTTTTGGGAACATACATGTCTCATTTGGCTGGGAGGGTATTCCCCTCTGCTGCCACATTGGGAACCTGCATTTAGATTTGCTGTGATGCAGTTAAACATGGGGTTGTGAGTTCGGGGTGGGAGGTTGCAGGATGCGAAGCCTGACGGAAATCTTTTAAGACTGAATCATCAGTGGCTTAGCATGTTTCCCATATGGGAAACCCAGATTTGAATCCAGCCATTGTGAATAGCGTCAAATATATAGAATCCACTTATATAGAGGAAGATGGAAGATAAAAATAAATGTTATCCATAACCAACATGACAGTCTTAAATAAGACCATGACATCGGTCCAAAATGAACAGAATGACCTTTTATGTATATTTGACATAGAGAAGGTGAGTTTAAATTTACTCATGGTTAGAGGGTGAAAACAAAGGCACTGCCAGTCCAGATGGGATTAGCGTTACGGAGTAAAAAATGAAATTACCTGACCCTCCTTAGATAACTAATTCCCCTCCAAAAATACACAAAACCAAGAAGCAACTGCTCACAAATTTTATTCACTTATACTCTCCTTGGCGGCAACCTGCAAGAAGCATCTTACACTGATTAATGATATTTGCATAAAAAGTAGCACCCTAGTCTTTTATTTTGTACCCCGCACATCTTGTTTCACTCCTTGCTTTTAATCTATAGAATGCTGCAGTTGTAATATAATATATTTCAATATATTATGCAGAACTTTTATTCTCATTCATCAAGGCGAGGGGAAGGGAGGTTAGGCCAGTGAGTGCAGATCACTGCACAGTGGCACAGAGCATAGATCTCCATCCTCTGGCTCTGCACTGATCCGCCTGGCAAAGGCACATTTAGCACCAGCCCTCTTCAGCTTTCCTAAACGACACATAATCTCGGAAAGGCTGTTAACCATTTCATGGCTGTGGGTGTGCTGGTGATGCAGTCAACCTGCCCATTATGTAGTCAGTGGTCCTATAACTTTCTCCACTCAGATTTTATCCAGTAGTACAGGGTCTCTCCGGTATGCCAAACTGGCTCATGGTACAGAAACAATAGTGTGCTTCTCCTCGTGCCCAATGGGCCATTCTGGCTCAAAGAAGGCTTGCTTGACTCTTTTCTTATGCATCTGTGCTAAGGGGCTGCTCATGCTGAGTATGCAGCAAAAATATAAGCCAATGTCTAACGTAAGGTATCTAAGCATTAGAAAATATTCAACTCTTTTCAACTTGACTGTAGTTTTATTGCTTTTGGCATGCTTTCCAAGAGAATACCCACATTTTTGACAAGGAAACACTTCATCATCTATGAGTTCCCTTTCCTTTTTATTGCTTACTCATCATTAATGTAGGTTGTCTGTGTATCTTAACATGCACTAGAAACCTCGTCCTCAAATGCTAAATTATGACACTTCTGAACAGTTTCTCAATTGTGCTATAAGTCAGACTCCAAGGAAGACACTTCCTCCTGTGTTGCTCTTCTGTGGCACACAAAGTACTTTTGCAGAATCCTGACATCTCAGAGGTTGAAATTCCATTTATATCAAATCTAGCAATTACAGTGGGACTGGGAGGTTATTCATGTCAAGGATGGGGGGAAAGTTAAATAAAAATCTTTTCAATACATTTATCCTTGTGATTAACTGTTGCAATGGATGAGTGATTGGTTATCTGAGAGGGGAAGTGAAACCTAAAGCAGCTATACCAATAGAATTGAGTCAAGTGAACACCTGCCATCACAAGACAATTTAAGATTACCAGCTCATCTAGAGTGTACATGTTGTTTGTGCCAATCATATTTTTCTCAAAGCACCATAACTGTGTTGCGTGCCGGGAGAGATTATTTGTCACTTAGGCCACACTTTCAAATAAATGAAAAGTGCTTTTGATTATCTTGCATTGGCCCTGTCCAAGAAGGCTCCATCTGGTCTTTGTGTGAGAATTAGACTTTTGCTGATGCAAAGCTGCATTAGACCAGTCAATCATCTCAGGGCCTTTACTAATAATACACTGCCATGCTCAAATTTCCTGTAAACAAATGTAAGCCAAATTAGAGATTGAAAAGTTGTGAATGCGTCCAGTGGTATATCAAAATATAAATCTGTACTGCTGCATTTTCTACCAGTTTTTAATGATTTTACAATGAAATCAAAAATACAGTCGAACAAATCTTTGAAATCTAGAGCTCAATCTTATCTGAAGTCTTGTTAACAAGCAACACCTGGGCAACTTCTGATCCTAACTCATGATTTAATAGAATCTGAATTTAACACAGCCAAATAGTCTAAAGGCATCCCCCCAAAAAGCAATTGATTTGTCAGTGTATGTACATATTATTTGGGAAAAACTTAAGTGCCGTAAAACTGTGATTAATAACCAGGGCTTTTATTAGCTTAAATCAATGAAAATGACTCTGCCTATATTTGGCACAGGTTCTTTTCACACAAAACTGAAATAGGCTGCTATGAAACAGTTTATTTATTTCCAACAGAATATTACTTGTATAAAAATGATCAAATAATATCAAATACACATCATTCATTTGATCTAGCTCTGACAGACGGCTTATGCACTTTTGTAGGCAGCAACGTAACGAAAACAACAATACGGTGCAGGATGAGAGCAGTGTGGCAGAAGTTAGCAGACAGAGAGTAATGGACTTCACATGACAGTATTCTCAACTTGGATTACTTTTTAGGAAAAGCTCATCTGATTCTTTTGATCGGTGGACCCTTACAGACAAAGGAATTATCGGAACGGAGGAACGGACACATTCAGACTTAACAAACACTTCAAAGGTAACGGGAGTCAGCACTTTTTTCATCTGTTGTACCATACCGGTATCACTGGTAAATCTATATGAATTGCACTTTGGCGCTTGTTGTTTCCGTTAAATTAACTGAACAATTGAATTGTGGAGAATCTACCTGATCTAACGATCCATACTGACATATTGATCATACGTTTAAACATTAGGGTAAAGTGTGTATTAACGATCTAAGCAGCTTTGAAGCAGCTAAAGCGGGTGACCTGGCAGGGTTTAAGAGGTTTTTATACATCCAAAGAACTTCTATAAAAACCAGACCAGGCGTTTACTCCAGACCTGCATTTATTTGTCAAAATGTATTCCCACACCAGGCCAGTGAATGGGGTAGTTGGCTAGTTGGGCTAGTTGAGCTATTAATTGAAGTTTTACGGTACCTTAATGACCCATCTCACACTTGTAACCTGTTGAATAATGAAATCACTTTAGTCAAATTTCTATGTGTTAGAACCAACCAGATAAGACTAATTGTGTATGTGCTGGCCACCAATTTGTAAAGGTTCTCCTGGAAATAACTTAACTCATCAGTGAATGAATCACTCTTTATATGTATGATTGGTCCTTGCCAATTATATATAAAGTCACGTTTTGGGGAATCGCAGAGTTTCATTTGCTTTAATGTGAGTGGATATTGCTCATTTTGGCCCTCGAGTCCTGGAAATGATAGACTAGGTACTGAGCTGGAAAGTGAAGGTAGAATGACAGAAGCCTGTTTCAAAAAGATATTCAATCCCTTTTTTAGAATGAAGGGTGATGGGGTTCAAGCAAAATAGAAAAAAGATTGAGATGGAGCGTAAAAAAAAAGAGACAGAAAGAAGGCTTAGGTCTTGGCTAAGGCAATGGAAAGATTAGGAAATATGATATATACATTTCAATAAAATGGAGCTTAACCAGTTGAGAATTCATAGTGAAGCACAGCATCATGGGATAGCTTCTAAAGAGGTTGTGGAGTGCTCATAGTCACAGGGGTTTTCAAACAAGACAGAAACTCTAACTGAAAGTGGAACAAGAGAAGTTGAAGTTGCTTTTTATTTCATTTCATTTATAAGAAACTTTATCAAACCCCAAACTGAGTTGTTTACTTACATTTAGTTAAATATTTGGCACGTATCTGCTGGAAAATGTGACAGAAGCTGAGATTAATCAACCATGACAAGAAAATTATTTGCAGTAATGTACACACTCAAATATAAACTGCTGGCCAAGTCTCAAATAATAGCTTGAGAGAGAGGGGATACTGTTATTTAAGCTTCTTGGAGGCTTTTAATATGAAACATCTGTGGAAGAAGTTTTGAGTATCATTGCCGTTTTCTTGATCGCCGTTAAACTGCCCTCAAAGTGGAAGCGACTGGCAATAATTAGTGAATGAAAACAGCATTTCTATCACAAAGAGATACTTGAAGCAGCAGAGTGGTGAGTATGGCATGGCTGGTGTTGTATTTGTGATGTATAAATACTGAATTTAGCAATATGAAAGGTAAACATGAAAGACATTTAAGGGTCAAACAGGAGCAAATCAGAAACATTTTACTTTTTTTGTTTTATTGTTTTTTTTAAATTACCAATACCTAACAATGCGGATTAAAGACGTACCTCTCGTAAAAACCCTGTTTTCAAATAAAGGCATGGCATTCTCTGCAGTTGAGGTAAATAAAGGGGATTTTATAACGTATGTGCATTAACAAATGCTGCAAATATTGCTTTTGTGCAATAATAAATTGGTTATTTGTAATAGAGTAGAACAGGATAGACCAGGGAATTTTGACCTATCTCAGAGTTACAAACATGTTTGAGAGTCAGAATTGTAGGAATAAATGCTTTTCTACTTATCCACACTCCACGGCTTTGTGATGCAACACCTCAGTCGGCTCAATGGAGAACTCTGAGTGAGTCAGACGTGTGCGTAGACACTGTGAGCCAGGCCCTGGAGAGAGTTGCGAAACAAGTGCGCGAGATAAAACACCGAATTGAAATTTTTACAATAACCGAGGGTCAAGCAGGGCACGCTTTGTTGGCAGAACAAAAAATAAAGAAAGAGTATCTGAATTTAAAGAAGAAATTGCTTTCATTTTGAGTCTCTCCTCCTCAGCTGATATGAATGAATGAGAACTGTCAGCAGGTCCTGGAACAACATATAAAGCCACAAAGCTTTATTCATGACTTGAATGCTTAATAATCATAATTGTTTTTTTGTGCCATTAAAGCTTTTACAGTGCATTTTTTCCCACAGTTGTTGGTGGCCTTGAGATGCCATTGCCGGTAACATTTTGTTAATACCGTCCATCACTTCTGGCATCAAGAGAGAAAAAGAAAAAAAGAATCTCAGTTTAGCTTGACAAGTGCACTCCATGGAGCAACTCTTCCTCTCTCACTTTCTCAAAGAAAAGATTTTTTTATTTTTAGGCCTCCTGCCTTTGAATCCTCCACCAAGGCCTTGAATGCCAAAGGAACACTTTTAATTCATCAGCGGGGGGACACTGAAGGCTGTTCTGGATCATTGGACAGACAGCGTCTGAAGTCTGAAAGACAGAGAGAGAGAGTGAGGAAGGAGAGGCGGAGAAAGGGAGTGACTGAGTAATTTAAAAAGTCTCCCTCATAGAACGAATAAAGGACTTTGCAAACAGTAGAGCAGAAAGACCTCCACCATTTAATTATCAAGTAATTGTAAAGTCCATAACAACAGAGACCTGGAAGCGGGAGGCGAGGGAAGAGGGACGTCTCCATGAAAATGTAATTAGCTGAATATCATTTCTCCTAACTCTCAGCCACTGTAGAATTTAGGGGGATGAAGAAAGAAAAACACAGACAAGTTCCCTTTTTAAGATAAAACTAAACGCAGTGTCACAGTTTAGATCTTCAGTGACATGGATCAATATGTAATTACCTCTGGGAGGAAGAAACACCTCTCCCCATCTTTTTACTCTCTCCTTAACCCCTCTTTATTACCAGGGAAAGAAACAAAACGGCAGTGATGGAGACTGTAAGGGTGTCCTAACCGATGTATTTCCATTTTTTCTGTTTCAATTAAGAATACAAAGTAGCTTAGGAACAACTAATTTAGCTTTTTTTTTAGTGGTGATACTTCCTGCTATCTGTGATAACTCCAGTGGAGAACAGTACTGGCCTGCAGGGAAGGTTGAAAAATGATGCTTAAGAATGGGGGTGGTAGGTCACTAGTTGCAGTTCAAACTATTGGAACGGGTAGAGGTGGAGGGACATGCACTCTACTCAACTTTAGTGACAACAGTTGCTGCCCTGCAGCACATTACTTATCCTCCGCCTGCTACCAACAAATCCCATTCAAGGAAAAGTACTTCTACTACTGCAGGGGAGATATTTCCTGCTGTAGTCAATATTAACTACACACTAACTAAACTACTTGTTAATATTGTAGGATGTGCTTTTTCCATGCGTTTCTAAATGTTTTAGAGTTTTATGAAGGTTATCTTGACATGACTAAATAATGAATGTATAGAATGGAGGAGCCATCTTCCACTCGCAGATCTATGTGGGCTCCACATTCAGATTAAGTATGTATCAGCCCTGTCTTACACACTACCAATGTTGCAAAAGCAAATGTGTAAAGATCTCTCCTATGTTAAGGGTGTAAAGACAACACTAGAGGCTTTGTAACTACACTTTAGTTTATAACTAAATGAGCTATTAAGGTTGGTTGCACTGCAATTACTGGGGTCAGAACCAAGACCAGAAACTAGTTTAATTAATAACTAAGGCAAGTAGCCAATCAATAATCAAACATAGAGTTCCATCGTCATGGTTACTGTGCATATTAGCTTTCTGGCTGGCATTAGCCACTTGGCATCATAACACATCGTAGTAAGCTAAGTCGAGATTAAAATATCATCTGAATAAATAGGTCTCTACTGGATTACTGTGATACAAAATTACATGCAATTAATGGCAATGCTGTGTGACTGCAAAACTCACCATTGGTGAGTATAATGTGACATTGTTTGATTTACACCTACCATGTGTGACTATTTACTTAGAGAGTTACGTTGTAATGCCCTTGGGGTGCGTGAGCTACCTCTAGGGGGTGCGCGACAGGAAAAATGTAATGGTGGTGTAGTAGCCCAATGTAATAACTACAACAATTAGGCCTATTTTTTGTGGAATTTTTCATGAAATAAAAACCTGAATTGAAAACTTTCCTTTGTAAATTAAATTAAAAATTTAAAATGTTATTATTAATAGTTAGGTCACAGGAAATGGCTACTTGCACACCTCTTTCACTCTCCCTCTCTCCCCTCGTTCTCTCTCTCAGGCTGAGTCACCTGTGCTGTACTTACAAATATGGATTGTCTTTTTGTCCCTGTTATCTGTTTATGAGGCTATAACAGGGTGCCATTTGAGAGAAAACAGGGGGGATGTTTCGAAACGTGTTTATTTTTTGGGGTTTTTTTGTTTGTTTTTTGTGTCGGCTGCCTTCGCTTCAACCTCCTTTCATCCTCCTCTCAGTCACTGTCTCAACACTGTCCAGTTCCATCCCCAACACAGAGCTGGCCTTTCAAACCAGCTTGCCCAGTTTGTAAGCGCCACAAGTCGCGATGCCACCTCCTCATCACACCACAGCAAAGCAGATGACACTGGCTGATACAGACTGGTAGAACATCTGTAGCAGCGTGGTGCACACGTTGAATGACCTGAGCCTCCTCAGGAAGAACACCCTGCTCTGTCCTTTTCCTGTAGAGGGCCCTGGTGTTGTCTAACCAGTCCATTTTTTTGTTGAGTTGCACCCCTAGGAAATTTGTAGGTGTCGACCATCTCTACTCCATCCCCTCTTATTACAACAGGGGTACGAGGCCTCTTGCTGCGTCTGAAGTTGTTTTTTCCTTTGTTGAGATGGAGGTGGTTGCACACCATCCAATGAAGTCTCTGTACTCCTCCTCCCTGTCATCTGTGATACAGAACTTCTGTAGGTGGCTCATTCCCAAGTTGAAGCAAAAGTCAGAAGTGTATAGGGTGAACAGAAACGGTGACAGTACAGTTCCTCGGTGGCTACTGTTGCTCGCCACCACGACAGGCAGCCATGCAGCGTGTCAGTAAGGTAGTCTGTAATCCAGGCCACCAGGTCCTGGCAGGTGAGTATAAGCTCTGTGAAGCAGGTAGATGATGGCATCGTCCACCCCAATGTCAACCTGATACGCAAATTGCAGAGGGTCCATGCAGTCTCGTACCAGTGGCCTGAGGTGCTGCAGAATCAGTCTCTCAAATGTCTTCATTACATGTGACGTTAGTGCCACAGGCCTAGACTTGGGTAGGTCGCTGGAGTGTCCCTTTTTGGGATCAGGGACGATGTAACTAACTAACTAACTACCAAAACTATGATAATTTTGTGTGTCATACTCTAAACCCAACCACACATGGGATGCAGGAGCCCCAGTGTCCAGTGACCAAGTCCTGTGTTTTAAATGCCCAACTGACGTCCACCCCAACCACCTCCCTATGACCTATGTGCGGTGCACACATGTAAACTTCCTGGACTAGAAACAGTGTTGAGAGTGATCCAAGCAGGCCTTCACGGTGCCTCCTTGGCAAAACCATTTAGTAATGTACTTACTGTATATAACCTGTAATAATGTGCTAGACAGATACATTTGATGTAAACATGATTTTAAGAGAGAGGGTTGTAGTAGATGTAGTGTTGTGACCAATTTAAAAAGGGCAATGATGATTTTCAGTAAAATTTACAGCAAGTGAATTTACTATTCATTGTTACAGAACTTGTGTATTAAGCCATACAATGTTACAGTTGCACCACCATCCATCTTTTTGTTTTTGGTCTTCTGCATGCTGGCCCCCCTGAAGCTTCCAGCCAGCGGTCACTATGAAACCCCCAGTGACTCCGACCATACTCTCTGCTTAGAAGTGCAATTTGCATGACCCCTTATGCTGCCAAATAGCGATCCAGGGGTCATTGTATTTTTCTCTTTGTCTGAACACACATTGTGTGTGACAGCAAATAGTCAAACCAGCTACTGGTCTTGGAACATCATGACAGCCCCGTCCTCCACCTACCTTCCAGAATAAACAGCTGCTCTGGCCTGATTGTGTCCTGTCAACGGGGACTGAAAGCTACATACTTTGTCTATAGTGTGTCCAACATGACACTCTTTCCAATGGACATATACTGTGTATTCACTAATTCATTTTATTGTTGCTTTCTCTGAGAGAGAGCAGCAGACATAATGAGGGAGCACAAATAAAGAAGCTCAATAATGTAAGAATGGATTTTGGGAGATCCCAAATTAATAATGAGAAAATGCTTCTGGATTTATCAAATGTGGCCCTGGAGGGAGGATGTTCTTTAATACGTTGTGCAGTTTGTAAACCATTAGACAAACACATTATCAACACTGTTGCAGTCACTTGAAATTAAAATGTTTATGAAAGATTGAGAAAATCTGCAAAGGTAAACCCAACTGTCTGCAGAGTGTTCTTGATTTCATGGAATTGGACTGAAGTACATTTCACAGAATATTATGTCCATATGTCATTGTTGAGCATCTCAATTCCAAAACCACTGGCATTAATATGCTGCTATCAGCGTTCTGCAACCTTTTATTTAATCAGGTAATCATTAGTTAGGTCAGTCACTTATGTTGTGCGAGTGTGGCGGTCTGCATTCCAGTTCATCCCAAAGGTTTTGGATGGAGTAGAGGTCCAGGCTTAGTAGTGGAAAGTAACCTTTACTTAAGTACTGAGGTGCTTGTTCTTCACTTGAGTATTTACATTTATGGCTCGGGGGTCAAGACAGCAACCATTAAGTGCGACAGCCCCAGAGCAGTCTGGTCAGGGAGATTTGTTGCATCTCTCTCCCTTATTTCCTGTCCTGTCTCTGCTGTCGCTAATAAAGTGCCCATAACAGCACTCAAAATCATCCACTGATATGCTGTATTTACAATGGAAACCATGCAAGGTCATTTAACACTCTGAAAGGAGGCTTTCTGCATAACAAGTACTATACTTTTGATGTTTTTTGGACATTTTGCTCATAGTACTTCTCTACTTCTATGTTCAAAATTCTTCTAAAATTCAAACTGGTCTTCACAGGCCTTACTTTGTGCACCCAAACTGCCATAAAGTTGGAAACCTCAAGACCAAAAGAATACAAAAGTATGTGGACTGGTGTATCCATAAACTTTTGGCCATATGGGTAAATGACAATCACAATTCACAATTCTTAATTTATTTTCTATGATTATTTGCTTCACTGAAGTCATATTATATGATATTAAATAGAAGCACAAATTAGTATTTGTCTTTCTTTCTTTATTATTTTTTTTTATCTGCCCAATGATATACAGTCATTTTTGGGTGACCGAAAACTGGGTGATTTTTAATATTTCACACATCTGAGGGAAACAAAATAGAAAAAAAGCTTCCTTTGTGACACATTTCCGCTTGTATCAAACAAGGTTCCTGCAGTCTCACTGCTATAAATAATGCACACTTTTTGTCAGCAATGTTTGCAAGTATCGTAGGGGTCTCCACATCTTTTTCCCTCTCACTCCCTCTTACACACTTTTGTTCTGTTTCCTCTTCCACGTGTCAAATAACATGACATTCAAATGCTCAACCTGAACCACAATCCCCCTTTAGATCTTCTCCTAAATGATTGAAGTTGACGTTGACTTACGAGGCACATTACTCCCTTCTTTTTATGACGAGTCACTCCTGAGATGTGAGACTGTGGAAGCATGAAAGGGAAGGAACAAGTCATTTTATGCTAATGGCTTACTCTTGGGGAGGGGAAAGTGGGCTTATGGCGACCTCGCAAGCAGTCAGGAGGGAACGACATGAGCATGGCTCACAAAAAAGAACCCCCGCACCCTGAAACGGATGTAACCATACCACCAACACTAGTCTAAATATAAGTCATTGTTTGCTGAAGTATATATGGGCGGAAACACTGTTATGCATTTTGTCAAAGCTGTATTAATTATTCATCATATTTGTTAAAAACAAACTAATGCTTAAAGGTTCCTTGCTGGGGTTTTTTTGGTGTGTTTTTGGCAGACTGTTTATTTTCAGCGTGAGACAAACAAATGTGCTGAGTCTGTTGTGATTTGTTTGTTTGTTTGTTTTTTTGTGCTTGCATTTACTTAACGGAAACTGAAAGATTCAGGGAGATGTACATTGAAATTTCTTTCCTCTGCCAGGAATCCAGTACAAGCTGACAGAATGTGGATTCCAAGTGCTGCATAGCCACGGCTGGAGAACTGAACTATTCCCAATCCATTTTACACTGCTCGTTGATTGTCTGTTAACTGAATATTAAAGTTAGTTGGTCATAAGTCATTGCTGATGTTTATTGCCGTTATTTTTCACTCATTTTAATTTTTTATTCACTTGTGAAGTGTCATGTTTTTTCACTAATAAGCCGTTTAAATTATTAGTTTCAGTAAATATGAAGCTTGAGTCAGAAGGCAATTAGCTTAGCTTTAAGTTTTGGGGAAAACAACTAGCCTGTCTCTGTCCAAATGTTAACCCCCCCAAGTTATGAGCGCCTCTATAGCTCTAATTAACTAATTGTAAAATCTGCACAAAAACTGAAATGTACAATAGCCTACCTTACCTAAAATTTCTTCTCTGGGCCTGTTGCAGGAAATGACTGCGCCATTAGAAATGGTTCCCACTACAACACATACAAAAAACTGAAAAACAACTGTGGTTCAGGAGATAGAGCTGGTCTTCTACCAATGGCAGGGTTGGCAGTTTGATCCCCAGCCGCTCCTGTCCACATGTCAAGCCCAAATGGCTCCCATTGGTACCTCGCTGCCATTGGGGTATGAGTGTGTGATTGGGTAAATGAGGCACATTTTAAAGTGCTTTTATCCAAATCACAA
>NW_024042471.1:0-29841 GCF_014851395.1 Micropterus salmoides | reverse complement strand
TTCATGCCAATTAAGCTTATACATTCACTACATGTTATATTAAACTTACAACTTATTATATATTATTCTGTAATCCTACTACATTTTATATGCATATTGTTGTACTATACTGCATATTTTCCAATAGCTACATTGGTGTGATTATTGTGTGATTAATTATAGTGTTTATATCTATCTATCTATTTATATCTTAAGCAAATGTGGGGGGGTTATGTTATCGGTCATCGATGATTGCAGCTCTGATTGTATCGGCACAGTTAAAACACACAAACACGCAGGTGTCGTTTCGTGAGTGTTAAAGCTCACTGACTTAAAGGTCGGGAGCTTGTCATGAAGATAGAAGATTATGTAAAGATTGTGTGTGTGTGTGTGTAGGAAAAACTCCTCCAAAAGCTATCAGCAGATCAGATTTATCCAACAGCAGTGGTGGAAAAATACTTTTACTCAAGTAAGTCCACTTTTGAGGGACTAGTACTTTACTTGTGTATTTCCATTTTGTGCTAATATATTTCAAAGGGGTTTACTTTTGGCCCCATCGTCAGGTCTGAGTTTTTCTCTTTCTAATATTTATTGCTGCTCTTACTAGTATCTGTTGTTACTCATTGATCTCTGACTTTACTGATGCTTGTATGTTGTTCCTCAAATGTAAGTTGCTACGGACAGAAGTGTCTGACCAACTGAGTAAATGTAAGTTTGCTTTATTTTTGGCATAGCATCACCCAGAGAGGGAAAATGCACCAGCTGCCATTGATTTAAAGTAGCTCCTCTAACTGGTACCTGCATGTTGATTTATCAGTATTAATAATGCAATAATCTAAAATATAATAATGAAGCCAATTATCCGTAGAAGAAGTACTTTTACTGTTGATACTTCTGGTACATTTTGATTATAATACTTCTGTGCTTTTAATTAAAGTAAGATATTAAATGAAAGACTTTTACTTATAATTGACTACTTGAAGCTGGGGTAGGCATTTTATTTTAGAGCCATTTTAGTTGTTGAAATTCCTGTCAACACCTTTTAACACAAACGTAGCAAGCTAGCTAGCACTTCCGGTGTGTACGAGACGCCCCAGAGCGTCTCATAGAGACCCATCTGGAAGCGCCTCAGAGAAGCTGAAGGGTACTTTTGGTGTCAAATAACTACGTTTTGTCACTTTTTCTGAAAGCGCTGGTATTGGACACCCTGAGATAAGAACAGTCTGGGTATCTTTGGCTGTCATGGCACTGTTATAGGCCTACCTGCCTACCTGCGTGCACTCTGCCTGTATTGAACATGTGTTTTGAGGGAGTATGATGGGGTGGGATTTCTTCCATTTCAAAATCTAGCAATCTCTTGCTAGTTTCTGCTACACCAGCTTTAAAAGACCTGTGTACCTCTTCCACTGCTTTTCAGATAGTCATACATTGTACAAACATTCAGCCTCCTTTTTTATTTCTCATCCATCCAACAGTTGGCACATTAATACCCCTCTTATGATCAGGATATTTTGAGTATCCTGACTGTGTGTTTCTGCATGTAAATTTCAAATTCAGTTTCAGAAACCAGGATGTACCCTGGCTGGAGTACTGTGGGTGAAACCAGGAGGCTTTGAGAGACAATAAAAGTGGAAATATGTTCCTACAAGTAACCAAGAATAATACAAATGCAAAAACCAAACCAGTCTCCACCATCAGAATCATACAGGGAGGTGAATACCCTCATAACCAGGATGATTGTGCGGGAACAGTAAAAGTCTGGTACTGGTGTCAGAACAGATAGTATCGCTCTTTCCACCAACACTACGCAAACTAAAAATGGATGTCACAAAGTCATCCGGAGTTCCTCTGGCAAATCTGACCTACTGATATCCAACATGTCCTCAAATCTAAACGCCCAAATAAGTCAATTGTCAACTGCCTCAAAACAACATAAATGACCGTGCCCCAAAACAAAAGCGAGCTTTGCCAAGTACCAGTTCAGCAACCAGTGGACCCTAAGTATAGTATGAAGTAAAAAATGTGGTGAGTATTGTGAAACAATGTTAGTATGATTAGATTTAGGCAAAAGAACTTGGTTAGATTTAAAAAGATAGTGGTTTGGCCTAAAATATATACATTATGTAGTGACGCAGGTTATCTGCAAAATGTTATTTTACCTAAAACATGTCAACTTTGACTTTCTTTCACGCAGGACTCAAATCTTAGTGTGCTGAGTGAAAGTCCTTCTTCTGCCACTAGAGGTTGGGGCCAAACAAAAAGCATAAATATGGGTCATAATAAGCTGCTTTATAATTGACCTATAAGGCTGTTTATCTGGTGAGGATGGGCTGGAAATCGAGAGGTCCGTAGCCGCCCTCAGTAAAAGAAAAAGCAGTAACAGGCAGACTAAAACAACATAAAAATAAATCAGATGCAATTTCTTAATAGACATAAAAGATCCAACCGTTAAAAGTAATGCATACCATGTAAATCACAGGGAGTTATTAAGCAAGCAAATGGCGGCACGGACAAAAGTAGGCCTAATAAACTGAAAATAAAAGAGGTAAACTGGTCTGCGAGTCAGTGACTGTCTGCAGTGTGAACCTCTTCCAACACATTAAATGCACAAACACACAAGAAAGACAATAGTCATAACAAGCGGGATGTAACTGGGTTTAGACAAGTACAATTTTAAGTGGCTTGTACTTTACTTGAGTGTGTTCGTGTTATGCTACTTTACTTCTACTCCACTACATTTTGAGAGATTTTTTTTTTTACTTCACTATGTTTATTTCACATCTTAAACAACATCTTTCACACACATACACAAACAGTGAGTTCATAAAATATTACCTAGTCAAATTAGCAGCATCTTGACGGACAACAATAGTACAGTTCTGCTTAATTATACTGTAAATGCATCTGTAAAAATAATCTAGTAATATAGGAAAGGCCTACTGCATAGTCACCGGCACAATTTATACTTTTACATGTTGCTGCTAAAACTTAAGAGTATTTTTTATTTTTTTAAAACTAAGCTATTCTTATCCTTCCTACTGATACATTCAGACATTGAATATCTGAATACTTTATGTAAATGGTCATTTAAATGTTTCAAATAGCCAACTTGAAAATGAAAACCAGGGTAATTAAAGAAAAGGTTGTTTTTAGTGATGTTCAGTGAGTGCTCTGCAGTCTACTTGCCCTACGTTAACGTTGCAAAGCACGGACATCTTCCTTTAACCCCCTCGCTGCCTCTTCTTCTCTCTGTGTATCGATGGCTGCAGGTGAATGGCTCGCGCGGGTATCGATGTGTGTGTGGGCGCGCGGCCGGGGCGGTGGGCGGTGGGCGGAGAGGGAGGTTGCAGTGGAAGCAGACTATAAAGTGGACCAGGGTCCGGATCCATCTCACCTGTCTGAATTCCTTCAGTCAGACACGCAGCATCTTCTTCTGCTCACCTGAGAGTTTTTTTGGACACGACAAGAGAGAAGCTGGGATTTTAAAACAACAGCAACAACAAACCGGGATTAATTTAAGACACATTTTGACTTCTTGCAGAGGAAAGGAACTTCACCCCGCAAGCAACAGGTAAGATTTGGTGCTTTTACTTTGCAACTTTCTGCCTGTTCCAGGAATATTTTACGGTATTAAACGATTTTAAATTCCCAGCTACCCAAATTTAAACATAATGATGTAGGCTAGGCTAAATTTACGTGAGATTATCTTGTAAAAGTCGTTCGGGGTGGCTGATCTAAACTCTTGCAGACTAATGTTTCCCAAACATCAAGTCTGCTTCAGCTTCAGTAAAAAATGATGCGTGAGGCATTTCAAAATAAAGCTGTACCCTCGCAGTGTTGTGGGCTTTTATTGGCTAGGCCTATTTATTAATTTATAGACATCTAGGCCTACTGTAGACTGAGATAAGATTTATCTTCGCTGAGATTCTGAGGAAACTTGTTTAAAAGTGGGCAACGGGATGTAAATGTGTTGGGGGTTTTTTTAAGCTAAACGATAGGAATCAATATTTAAATGTAGAAGTGAAGTTACCATGTAAGCACGTGCAGCGTGTTTGGGTATTTAAGTATTCATTTGTTGCCCCAGCAGCAGCAGCAGCAGTCATGAGCAGTCACTTGGTGCTGATGGTGTGTCTCACGCTCGCGCTGGCGTTGTGTTCCCGCGGCGGGGAGGCGCGAGTCAGACTGAACGCCATCAGGACGGTGATCCTGACGGAGGGCCACGCGCTGCCAGTGAACAGGAGCGCGTGGGAGCCAAACTTGGACCTGACGGTGAGGTGTGTTTGTGACGTAGGGCCCTACAACGGCGTTCCGACAGTTCGAATGGCTTTAATCTGGATACAATGTTTCAGAGTTCTGTTCCAAAGTCAGTGACGTTCACGTGTGTCTCCGCAGCTCTACCAGTGCATGAGCGACCTGGAGTGCAGCGAGGGCAGCTACTGCCACGCCCCCGCCAAAGGCCCCGCCCACTCGCGCTGTCAGAGCTGCCGCAGGAGGAAGAGGCGCTGCCTTAGGGACAGCATGTGTTGCCCGGGCAACCGCTGCAACAACAGTAAGATTGGCTTTTATATTCAACATACCCCGCGTGTCTGAAAGCTACGTCACTAAATAAAACAATGTTGTACAAAAAGAGTATAAAAAATACAAATGGAAGTAGTGTGATGGTTTCTGAATAAGAGCTAAAATATTTTAAATGACTGGCTTATTATGCTCCTCTGGCTCATTTAACTTGCATTAGTATTTTATTTTGTAGTAGGCTAGTATAACGAAGGTATAAAAACTTTTGGCTTACTGTAATAAGTAAGTAATAATACTAATAATTAATCAATAATAATTACTGTAGGGTAATCTCATACATTTAAAATGTCTCAATTCTGATTTATAAAATCTTGATTTATTTTCATTTTTCTAGTTGTACCTCTATCTTAGTCCATATTACTCTCACTGATAGTCTTCCTTTACCATTTTTCTGTTTTCACAACAAACCATATTGCTATTATACAGCTTTTGTTAGATTTTGATCAATCTAGTTTGACATTTACTCAAGATATCTCACTAATCATTCACACTAAGTTTACTAAAGCATTTAAACTTAATTTTTATTTAAACTGCTTACTAGAATGATGGTTGCTATTTAAAATGCTCATTCATTCCTCTCTATCTCCTTCAGATATCTGTGTTCCCCAAGTGGATAGTTTTGTGTCTGAGAGGATCCCAGACTCGGATGGAAGGATCAGTCCTCTGTCTAAAAAGAAAGGATGGAGGAAGAGGGGGAAGGTGGACGTCAAAGGGACATCCGGTAAAGGTGAGCCTTTGTTCCCTCTTCTCATCTGCTGGTGCTTTCACACTTAATATCATCTTAATTAGCATCAAGAAACCTCATTTATAATTGGTTTAATGTGGTGCTCCGATTTATTCACAATTACTGTTTATTTTGACTGGAGCAACTTCAGAGATCCTGTCTTGTTTAATTAAAGCAGATGAAACTTTCTGTGAAAGTTTTTACTTTACTATTTACAAATTATTTATGTTCTTGTCATTCTACAATACTACCTTCTTTGCTTCTTTATGGCATGACATTGAGCAATTGAAATCATTGTTTTTGATATAATTAGTTAATGTAGATTTATTGTATGAGTCTGCTTTCCACCTCGTATGTCATCGTATTAACAGTTTTTGTGTCTGTCTCTGTGTTTCCAGGTCAGGTAGGAGATCCCTGTCTACGCACCTCAGACTGTTCAAGTGGTTTGTGCTGCGCCCGTCACTTCTGGGCTCGCATCTGCAAGCCGGTGTTGCGGGAGGGACAGGTTTGCACGCGACACCGCCAGAAGGGGAATCAAGGCCTGGAGCTGTTCCAGCGCTGCCCCTGCGGTGATGGATTTAGCTGCCGAACGCTGCAAGATCTCAGTGGCCAGCCTTCAATATCCTCGTCCTCGTCCTCATCCTCATCCTCGTCATCACTGCTGGCGGCAGCGGCAAAATCCAAGTTTGCAGCGTCCTCTTCCTCATCTCGCCACTCCTCTCCCCAGACATCGCTGCTGTCTTCATCCTCAAAGTCGTCGTCAGCGGTGGCAAAGGCGAGACTTCACGTGTGCCAGAAAAACTGAGGAGGGGTGGGTCAAAACAAAGACAAAGGAGGGAGAAAGAATGGCCTGAAATGAAGGAAGGAAGAAAGGAAAGACCTTCCTCTTCCTGCCAATGACCGACCCCGGAGGTAACGAGAGGCAGAGACCAGGAATCAGAGAGAGTGGGACAGAGACAAATGGAGAGAGGGGTGAATAACCATACCTGTTTACACCTGTCAAATCTCCCTGTAACCCCTCCTTCTCATCCAAACCGTCCTTGTATTTCAATGCTAATTAGCTTCCTGTCAGGCTGCATTCACACACAGAGCGGGAAGTGAAACTCTTTGTTGTTCAGATCTGGTTTCCTCCTGGGTGTCTAGACAAGCAGAAACCACTTTGAAATCTGGTTCGACACCATTTACACAGAGCATTAATATTGAAAACCTGTTAAATGTGGTTGTAATGACCTCCAGCAAGCTTTGAGAACCCATAGATCCAATCATGTGCTGTTACTTTGAAAAAAACACACTACAGATATTATCTAAAACATATCTTTATTCTCAAAGAAGTAAATGTTGTGCTAATCGGGAGATAAGCATGAGATAGCGTCCCTAATTTCAGTAACTAATGATGAAGAACTAATGATCTCATCTGTGAAGTTGCTTTATTATAGGTTTATTTAAGTAGATGTTCTTATTTTTATGGAAGTATTTTGATGACTCTGATAAGCTAGCCTTAGAATATGCATTAAGAAGTCTTACGTAAACTTGATTTTAAAAAGAAAGCTTAACCAACATTTCTCTAACCATTTGGGCAATCAGCAAACACAAAAATGTTACAACAGCTCTGACGAGAGTTAAAGTGAGTTTTGTCTTTAGTTTTATAGCAATGAACAGGTGATCTTTGGCTATTAGCCTCCAAAGAGCTGTCACAGTAACACCCATTTGGCAAAAGAGCAATAGAATTAACATCCATATTCACATCCCTAAACTGTGAAATGTTGCTTCGTTAAACCAAATCTGTCCCTTTTCAAACTTTAAGGCCCGAGGTTTGTCCAGACGTCTTGTTTTATTGCACTGTTGTAATTGTGATAGAGTTATTTTTCTATAAGTTGTTCCTGTATATTTTGGATGAATGTTGGTAGAAATGCCTGTTTATTACGTGTCCCTCTGCAAGTTTATTTTGGGGGTTTGTTTTCAACACTTTAAGAGGGAATCTTCTGTTTCTGTATTTTACAGGAGTCTGCTAATCAATCACTAATCTGTGTTTTTACCATTAAAAAAGATCTGTCATTTCCAACATGTCTGAGTGTCTCGTTTTTAGGACAAACATACGTGTTTGTTATTGTTCAGGAGTCCAGATGCTTTCGGCCATGTAGTGTATATTAATAATGATATGATAAGCTAAATTTACTAATATATGGTTGCCATTTTGTATTTAGTCTTTTAACATTGCTTGCTAGCAGAATCAGCAGGCTAGTAGCATTGAAACTGGTAATCAAGCCAGTTAACTTCCTGATAAATTTACACAGTGTTTGTAATTGTTGTTCCTCATACTGCTGCTAATTCAGTAAATCTTCAATTTAGGCTATCTTAAGTTCCTTAACTGCATTAGTAATTTTACAAATATAGTTTGTATGCTAATCTTCCTGTGCTAGAGCTGTGTAGCTGTGTAAAAAGGCTACAGGCTAGGCCACAATCACATCGATGTAATACTTTCTAGGACTATAGTGATGAAAGATTAGCCTGTTTAAATTAACCAAAGGCTAACGTAAAGAAAGTACGAAGCCTCATATCAGCAACAACAAAGCTTGAAAGCTTCTTGCTGGTAATTTATCTTGGCTTGTTTTCTTGAGATGTTCATTTTTAACCACACTCTGCTCTGCCCTGTGGGACACTATAACTCTGCTTAAAACAACTAATTGTCATGTTTAAACGTGTCTTTATGTGAGGATTAAATAAAAGATACAAATGTGTTATGTGTATTTTCTTTCTTTATTATCTTTATTACTAAGCTAAGCTAAACACATCCTTTTTTAGTTAGGTGACCAGATTTCTGAAATGAAAACAGTGGATATTTTTGGTTTGGTGGTCATTAAAAAAATATAATGTTATTATATATGAAATAAAAAAGGGGACAATTTCTGTTTCATAATTTGTCAAATATAACTCTTCTGAATGAAATCAAGTCATTTTGAGGCAGAAACTACCTTTCAGTCAGTAAGTAGAGGCTGCAATCACTTTCCGGCAAGTAGAATACTGCATTTTATGTGTTGTTTTGGCCGTTTAAAGGTATTTTCAGAGGTAAAAAGTACAAGGTGAGTTATAATCTGTCAAATATAGCCCGCAATATAAGCAAGTCATTTCTGGCAAGTAGAATACTGCATTAAATAGATTGTATTGGCCATTTAAAGGCATTTCAACAGGTAAAAACTACTGGATTGGTTGGTACACAGGAAGTTAAATAATGCAGAGTCATAAGGATAATTGCAAAAGAGATCATGTCTTTATTTTATATATAACTCAGCAGTAAGTCATGTTAATTACAGGCTACAGTCTGTTTTCCAAACATAAACAAGGATATTAGACATAGGCCTGCCAAAAACATTGTCTATCTGCAACAACAGGCTTCTGTTATTGCCTATAACCATGTAAATGTCAGGCCTGGTTACGCTATAAACTGCAAACACTTATTGGCCACAATTGTGATTATTCCATTAAAAGAAAAGAGATAAAGTATTGCAAAGACATACCTTTGCTATTACCATGGACATAAAGTGATGTTTGTTTGCATGTTTTGTCTGTTTGATCCAGATGCAGCTGTAGACGTAAAGAGATACAACTTTAACACGCTGCACGCTCTTTCTGGCCACATAAAATCTGATTTCAGGTCTGTTAACACCTTATAAAGTAGCTTGTCAATGTCACTTGTCGTGAACTGACCAATCACAGCTTGGATGGGGCGGGACATTTAAAAATATTGACAGATAGATAGATTGACAGATGTCATTTACAACGTCTCCCTCACTTTTTGAAAGCTTTTGTTAAAAATGTTCTGAAAAACAGCTCCAAGGAATGTTAAATAACAAATTAAACAATAAAAAAAAAAATCATGCAATGCAATTGAAATATAGAAGAAACAAATATGCATTGTCCAAAAAAGTAACTTAAGCTAAAACAACAAGCTGCTGTGTCCTGCATTATTTTACATTATATTTTTATATTTGTTTCCCTTCATATAAAAAGCATTTCCACCATAAATTGGTGCAGAAAATGTCTTCAGAATGCAGGAAATTGCTCAAAGTCTTCTGGATGAGGACCTCCAGACCTCCACACTGATATTTCAGCATTGAATATTTATTCAAAATACTGTTAAAATATCATCCGCCTGTCTCGTTATTTAATAGGCTATATTAGAGACCCCCACAAAGCTCAGATTATAACTCAGAGAATAACCACAGTTGTGGCCAATCAGTGTTTGCAGTTTAAAGCGTAACCAGGCCGGACATTTACGTGGTTATAGGCAATAATAGAAGCCCGTTGTTGCAGATGGATTATGTGTTTGGTAGGCCTATGTCTAAAAGCCTTGTTTATATTTGGAAAACAGAATGTAGCCTATAATAACACGACTCACTGCTGAGTCATATGTAGAAACAAGACATGAACTCTTTTGCAGTTATCTTATGACTCTGCATTATTTTCCAGTTTACCTGTTGAAATACCTTTAAATGGCCAATACAACCCATGTAATGCAGCACTTGCCAGAAAGTGACTGAAGCCACTACTTATTGACTGAAAGGTAGATTCTGCCTCAAAATGACTTGATTTCATTCAGAAGAGTTATATTTGACAGATTATAAAACCAAACTTGTCCCCCTTTTTTATTTCATATGTAATAACATTATGAAATCCGGTCACCTTATTGCACCAGGTCACATTTTTAATATCTCAGACAGAGAGGCCCAAATCTAGTTGGACCACATGAATTGGAAAACCAGGCTGTGAATGTTTTTCCCAGTACTGGTGGGACGTGATAAGATGAACAAAGAGGAAGAAAAATCCTCACAGGACTGTAAAGACACAAGGAAATGATTCCATCTGTGTAGATAAAATGTATTTATGACCACAGAGTTAAAGCTCACCCTCAGATATTTAAACTGCTGGACGATTTAAATATCTTTCATAAGGATAACAGGTGATTTCGTCATCCTGTAATGAAAGACAGACAGCTGAATGAAACGAATGACAGAGTCCGTGGGTCATTAAATAGAAAAATATACATTAGATTGTCTTACATTGGACTTTATGAGGTCCAAAAATATTTTATCTGATCTATTTTCTTCTTTTGTCTCAGTTAGTTGAGTAACATCAGATGTTTCATAGCTTTATAAAACGTAAACTTTCCATCACACTACATTCATGGTTTTAATCCTTAAATATTCAGTTAACAAGGATCTTAAAACATTTAAATGTACCTGATACCTGCAGAAACCAACAATGTATCAAACTAAACAAAATACCTAATTTGTTGCCTTTCAAAATGACCCATGGGTTTTGCCTGATATGAGCAACCTGTCCCAAGTCGTCAAAAAACTTTGGAGTTTGTATCGCACTGGGCGCACCTTAGCGTCATACTTTAACGCACTGGGGGAAGGCCTCTAGCGTCACTTAGAGTTCAGAGTTATAGGTAAGCGTAGGATATTTAACATAATAGTCTTAGTTAGTGGTTGGGGGTGACGGGTGGGCCAGAAACAGGACCATGTGAAACAAAAAATCTGCGTTGAATGTTGTTATTGAAGTTAGGTTACACATATAATTACTTGTTCACAAAAAAATACTACGACTTTCAACGGTATCTGCTACTGTTATCATATTAAACGTCATAAGTATGGACACTTTTGGAGTGTAATACCTGACACCTGCAACAACAGCCACCACGGTAAACACAAGTCATTTTAGACTCTATTCAGGACTTATACATATCCAGAGCCAGGAAATGAGAACATCATTGCATGTAGATCCTTTCCAGCCCTCCTCACAACTCGTTCCAGCTTCTCCCCTCTAGTAGGCCAAAACCAACAGACTCAGGAACACTTTCTACCCACAGGCCATCACTCTGAAGAACAGCTGACTCCAGACACACAGTGTCAGGAACAATCCCTGTGCAACAACCCTGCGACTCAAACTACTTCACCTCCCTATGTACTATTTGCTATCTATTTTTAATTTTAGCTTTTTTTAAAACACAAATATTGCTGTTCATATGTTCATGTATCTGCACACAGTTGAGATTAATGTAGGACCAGAGGCAAATTCCTCACATGTGTACGCATACCTGACCAATAAAAGAGATTCTGATTCTGATTAGATATTTGAATCCTTGTGAGGAAAGGTTTTAAAACATCACGTATGTTGATTTCATTGTTTCCCAAAACCTTCAAAACTTCTGAGAATCGATTTCAATATTCTGGCGTCTCATTGACATCGAGAGAGAGGACAGTAACGTGATTTTGTGTGAGCATGCTCCCTATTTTGTGGTTGGTAGCTGGTGGGCATCACTGTCCTCAGTTTGGACATGGTTGTTATAAAGATAACACACACACTGTCTTTTACATGTTTGCGTCGCTCTTCAGTCCGTGTTCCCCAGCTTCCCCATTGCGTTGTGTTCAGTAAAGGTCCTTGATACACACGCACACCTATCTGCATTATCGTCACTTTGCCATCAGTGTTTCCCTGTTTCCTTGATGTCACAGCTTAGCTTCTCACACACACAGTTTTCCCTGTTGTTCTGATGATAATATGATTAAAACGGTAAAGTAAAACAGCTTTCTGCTCTCAGCCATTGATGTGTTTTCAGCTGGTTGTTCTGCCACCTAGAGGCCGAAAAAAACAGTCAACGCTGCCTGTTGCTTAGTAGCCTATTATGTTAGGTGACTGGAGAAGGCAAAATGTCAACGTTGGTAGTTTGATACACAAATAGGAGGCATTGACATACGGACATAACAGAAAAGACATCCACGTGCTGCGGATGAAAATGCATGTGTGGGTGTGCAGTCTGCTTCAGATTATCTTATCTCTGTGGTTTCAGACTCAGTCAGGATAAACTGTGAGCAGATGATGTTGTTGTTGTTGATGATGTTTCTCTCTGCGGCAGCTTGAGGCACAAACAGTTCATTCTCAAACTTTATTTTACTCAGGGAACAATGACAGAGCTGCTTCACATTCACACTGAGGGTAGACCACAGCTCTCTCCTCCACAGGGTCGGACCGAGCTGCAACCTCCAGGTCTGAAAATAAGAGCCAATGCGCCTTAAGTGCCTTAAACTCGCAGTCTGTCTAATGGCCAGCAGGGGACGACTTGACTGGTTGCAGCAAGAAGTCCAAAATGTCAAAATGACCCTACTTTTCACTTGATTAATTACCTCACTAAACACTTTCCTAAGTCAATAGTTTCAAGTCTTCTTCAACACAGCGTGATATTCATTTAGTAAAATATGGAAAATTAACAATAAAGCAAAGTATGCTTTATGGCGGGACTACCTTGAGATTGACATGTCACTACCACAGTGACCTGTAAACCACGCAAGAGGAGAGTCGTATTCACCGCACTGTGAACATGTTTTTGGGTGCTGTGTTTTCGTCTAAAGGCCCTTTCAGATACAAACACTTTGTGCTGCGCTGGCCGTCAGTGCAGTGGTACAACTAGGTTGAACTTTGACTGCGGCTTGCCAAGCAGTGCACTGCGCTTTGGTTGACACATCAACACACCCGCACTGCACTGGCACGTCACAAGCCATTAAAAATAAAGGGTTTCAAAACGCATCTGTACCGTTGTTGCTTTGTGTCTGAAAGGCCTATAGGAGCTTTGACCCTTTCGCAGTGTGTTTCCTGTTCATGAACGTTAATTGTAACATTTTAGTCAACTAAAAGTTTCTTGTTCAGAGTTTGGTTGTACTAAAAGACAGTCTAAGCCTGTTATTCCCTCCCTCCGTTACCTATAACCTGCCTACGTAACACGTAACATTTGCTGCACGCGGCCGCACGTGAGAGAGGACAACAAACACCGGCAGCTGCTCCGCCATTCATCATAAACTTTGGCTTTAAAACTTCATAAAACAAGACCCAAACAAAGAAGCGCTGAACGCAAGATAGGTTAGTAACCTGTGGTGAGTAAACATATTTAGCTCAGCATCGGCCATCTAACGTTAGCTTGCTTCTTGCTTTGTTTACTTGCCAAACTTGTGGTGGTCAATTAATGTAATTATTTACGTCCCGCTGGCTGCCATCACCTTAATTATTGCCGTTGGCTAGAAAAAGGTCACAGCTTTATTGTTGACCATGTAACTTTACAGTTTTATTTAGTTATAACTTACACTGGGTTTGAGAGTCAACAGGGTTTGTTGACTTACAGTAGTTTATAAGCTGTCTATAATTGTAGACGCATTGTACATTAGGCTACATGGTTGTGCTCTGTAAGTTAAAAACAGGTTACAGGTTTATTGTTGATTATGCAAGTCACAGTTTTATTTAGTTAACGTTACACTGGGTTTAAGAGTCTGGGGAGTGTGTTGACTTACAGTATTTAATAAGCTGTCATTAATTGCATTTCACATTAAATGGTTGTGCTCTGTAAATGAAAAACAGGTTGCAGTTACAGAATTCCTTATAGCTATGCAGTTTTATTAGCAACCTGGATTGTAATAACAGCATTCGTAATAACCACGAGAGACTTGAGACTTGACTTGGACTCTAGCTCAAAGACTTGAGACTTGACTTGGACTCTAGCTCAAAGACTTGTGAGCATCTCTGGTTCACACTGAGGGTCGACAACAGGTTCAGACCAGCCAACTCTTCACATGTGGACGCATGGTCAAGACCCAGCGACAGCAGTTTGTAACGCACTGGGGATCCCTCATGGTGTCATAGTTCAACGAAGTGGGGGAATCCCTGTAGCGTCAGTCTTTGACAGTAAAGGCAGGTATTTGATATTTGACAGAAAAGACTGAGTAAGGACGTGGTTGGGGTGGATGGCGGGCCAGAAGCCCGACTTTGAACCAGGAGGCCGGGGTTCGTGTCCCTTGAGAAACAAAAAGTCAACATTGAATATTTTTATTTCAGTTAGGCAAGTTACGTAAATTGCTTAAGAAGCCCGACTTTGAACCAGGAGGCCGGGGTTCGTGTCCCTTGAGAAACAAAAAGTCAACATTGAATATTTTTATTTCAGTTAGTCAAGTTACGTAAATTGCTTAAGTTACGCAAGTGACGTTTGTAACTTATTTCTTAACTGACGTATGTAGTTATTTTAACCCAAGCCATGATGTTTTCCGAACCTTAACCAAGTAGTTTAGTTACCTAAACCCAACAAAGTACTTTTTTTGCTTAAACTAACCAAATTGCAACGTTTCACGACTTTAATAATGTGCTGTTTCGAGATGGCGATGTTTCGAAACACTAATGTTTTAATTTGAAAGTCTAACCAGAGCCTTAAATGTCTAAACTCGATGCTTAAGGGGTACCCGGGGCGTTAAAAAGTGACGCCAATGGGCCTTGACTAAGCATCAATACGTGATGAGTCGGGAGTGCTCTCCTCGCCTTCTCCATATCGTGTTGCTACGTGACACTCCTCTGTCAGTGGAGAGAAACAAGGGAGAAGAGAAGCTCAGGTGACTTTCATGCAGCCGTGTGCTGAATGTAGGTCGGCAATGTCACTTTCTGTGAACCGACCAATCACAGCCTGGATGGGGCGGGCCATTTAAAAATATTGACAGATATGGAATCAGAAAAAGCTCTTGTTAAAAATGTTCTGAAAAACAGCTTGCAACCTTTTTATATACAGTCTATGCTTGCAACAAGAAATGTTAATTAACAAATGAAACAATGCACAATAAGAAAACATGCAATGCAAGTGAAATATAGAAGAAACAAATGTGCATTGTCCAAAAGCTGATTACTGCACTGTACTCCATTATATTTTTATATTTTGAATTGTCACCTGCCACCTTAATTTTGTTTCCCTTCATATAAATATTTATATTTATATATATTTCCACCATAAATTGGTGCAGAAAATGTCTCCAGAATGCAGGAAATTAAGTGTTTGATGCTTAAAGTCTTCTGGGGGAGGACCCCCAGACCTCCTCACTGATGTATGTCAGCATTGAATATTTATAAATTAAAAAAAACAGTTAAAATATCTTCTCATCTTGTTCTTGTGAGTACTGCCACCTATTTTTTTCTACTCCAAGCACTGGGAGTGAGAATGGGTTGGACCAGTATGTTTATCCTGGTTTTACTGTAAAAATCCAGTTAGTTTCAGGCTTTGGTGAAAGAAGAATTCACATTCTTTCCTTAAATAGAAATAGGTGTCAAGGTGTCCCTTGAAATCTAAATTGCAGGGATGTTTGTCAGTTTTACAACCTCATAAAACTACATATGGGCTGGAGTGGTTATTAATTAACCAGTAACCACATACAACCTCCCATATCTGTTCAGGAAATGTGTCTGCGTTTGCCTCTCCTGGTTCGGTAAAGCAGGTAAGACTCACTCTTGCAAATTCTGTTAATTCTGTTAAGACTTTAGATGTTTTGTACGTAAATAAAATATGGATTCCTAAAGTGACTAGTAGCAGGTTCATCGACTGTTATATTGGATCATTATGAGACACCTATAAAGTCAGGTTAAGGTAAGTTTTAGGTGAAATTGAGTCACACACACACTGAAAAAACTGATTTAAAGAAAGAAAGTTGTGATTTACTGATAGAATAGCTATTTTAAGCTGCTTGTGATTCTCAGGTTAAAACCTTTAGATTTAAATGAAATAATTTTAGCAAAATTTTAGCAATAAGTCACCTATAACAAATTTTATTGTAGATTGCAAAACATTTAAAGCGATAGTTTGCTTTCTAGGGAATTTGCATTATTTTGCCAACTTACCCAGAAGTTTTAATATGCTAAAGGGATGCATTCAGGATGCAAAGTATTTACTCTGCAATCACTAGAAGCTGTGTTTATGTTGTTGTTTGTTGTTTATTTTAAAAGGTAGGTTCAACATATCCTGAGATGGCCGTCGGCATGAAACAGAGTTGGCGTGGCAACAGCCCTTTCAGAATCCTCAGTGGTGGCGAGCGTAATGTGCTGGCACTGAATGTGCTGTTGCTGGGCGACAGGCAGAGTGGGAGGAGCTCTGTGGGGAATGCTCTGATTGGTCAGTAGCTTTACAGATTTACTTTTAGAGTCGTCACGTTAGCTTTCTGTGGAAGGTCATCAAGAAGAAAAATGTATTTTATGCTCATTTTCAGGTTCATAATTTTATTTAGGGGTTTATAGGATAGGAACAGGTTTACATGGTTGCATTTTCAAAAAAATACCACACTGCACATTGCTGAGGCACCTCTTTTCACCCTGCGTGTTGAAGGATCAGTTTTAGCTACCAAGTGAAGCATCTCACTTCTATTTAATCTTTCACGTGTGCAGTACCTAGGTAGGTAAGGACTACTAGCCAATCAGAAGCAGAGTAGGGCGGGTCCTGACAAGCAAGGTGTAATGTGTTCCAAAACAAAGCTATTTCAGCTGGTAACCAGTAGTGATGTGCGATACCACTTAATTCCTATTCGTTCCAATACCAAGTAATACCCAGGCTGGTACTGCCAATACCGATACCAATACTTTTTACATATTTTATTTCTAGTTTATTTCAAAAATTCATGTGAGACACAAATACACAGAAGTACTAATAGACAGTATAAACACCAGCTTTCACTAACTGTTGATACATGGAGCAGCCTTCTTGGATCACCAAGTCGGGGATAGTGCGGTGCTCCTGACTTTCCGAGTCGCAAATCCAAATTAAGGGGGCGTACAGACAGTTACAATTTACAACTGTGAACTTGTAAATTCCAGCTTCACATATTTAACTTAAATTGTGACTTACTAAAGGTTACGGCAGCATTTAAAACTGAGCTAACACACTAACACTGTGTTATTGAATGAAATGAACAATCCTGAGAACAAAATGTCAGAGGGACGTAAACAGTACCTGCTAGCCTGTTAGCCCTTACAGTTAGCCAGCTAGACCTGTGAGTACTCCTAAGGTCAAAAACTAAAAATTTAGATTCTCCATCTTAATTTAAAAAATAGATTTATTCTCTCGTTATTTTGACCTACAATTTTTCTTTTCATAGGTGTTTTTCTTTTAGCTGGTGGAAATGATCCTGTTTAACTTTCAGGTAAAAAAAATAATCCACAATTAAAATTATTTATTGATAAATTCCTCTGCTGGGCAGGTGGAGAGGAATTCCAAACAGGCCTCTGCATTTCTGGCCTTTCTGTAACGAAGGACTTCCAGCTCCTCAGCCGAAATTTCCAGAAGTATTTCAGAAGGCAGGGGGCGGAGTCTGACCTCATGCTGAGAGTGATTGACACGCCGCCTCTGTTGCCCCGCCCACAGGACGTGCACAAACTCTGCCCCGAGGGCGTGCACGTGCTTGTGCTGGTTGTGAGAGCTGACCTGCCGCACGGCACCAAACACCTGGAGGATCACATGGAGGTACACACACACACACACACCTCCACAATGTAATGTGTGTTGTTTGTTTGGGTGATTTTGTGTATTTTGTGTTGATGTTCAGACTCTCTTCGGTCCAGAATGGCGGCGTCACGCTTTACTTGTTCTCACGCACGCTGACCACCTGAAGGAGGCGGGGCTTCGCGCTCCAGTTTTCCTAACACAGACTAGTGATTGGCTGAGGGCTCTGGCTGAAGATGTGGAAGGAGGAGTCTCGTTCTTGGACAATACCTGTGATTGGCCGTCAATCAGAGGACGACCGTTGAGAGACCGACTGCTCGGCCTGTCAGCCAGGAACCATCACAGAGCTCTGACAGTCAGGACAGAGGTCTCACTCTGACTGTTTAAACAGGAACTACACACATTTGTTTTGCTCATGTTGGTATTTAATGATTATCCCAACAAAACTCAAACAATATGAAAAGCACAACTCTGGCCAACTGTCTCACACATGTAGCTTCTGGTTGCTTCAGCATTAGCAAACCTGATAAGTGGGCCACCAAAAGACGATGCTGTACATGAACAAGATTTATTCCTCTTCAGTGGCAGTAAACACAACACATAGGGCCGGATTTACTATAACCCTGAATAAACAGTACTAAATTGCGTGTGCATTCTCAAATATTGCACATGTATGTTTTCCGCCGTAGAGAGTCGGGAGTAAAAGCAGCCACTGCATAAAAACTTGGTTTGTTTCATTCAGTGCGCCCCGAGTATGTGGAAATCGTATGTACCTGCCCATCCTGCCTGAAATTGCACTAAGTACTACTTGGAGCAGCACACCTGAAAAACTGTTTTGGGAAATCCCAGCAGAAACAGCTACAGTACGCTGGAATGACCCAGACACGAGGAAATGCCAGCAGATTGAGCTTCATCCATCCAGAGGGAACAATCACAGACCGTCCGCACCATGCCCGGTCGCTCCACAATCTCCTCTCCCTGTACACCTCGACGCCCCATTCCCTCTCTGATACCGACGATGGGTTGTGTTGCTATTATGAACACCTTGCTGTGAACAGTTGGTGATTGTTCCCTTTGGCTGGATGAATTTTACGCGTGATCCATGCACTACTGCAGCTGGGGGCTCTCTGCAGCACCACGCAACTTTCTAAATTCTTCCATCTCACTGAGAAAAGAAGTCAGGTCGAAATGAAATTTGCTTCATTGGCATGAATGTTAATACAACAGTATTGCCAAAGCTAAAGGGAAATACAATTCAATTCATATAATTCATAGATTAAGTAAACTAAAATAATTTTATTTCTATATATTGGACACAGAAGAATATAATCTAAGATTTTAAATTTCTCTGCTTTTTTCTTTCATTACGGCTGTGTCAAAAAAGGCCACACAACAGAAAAACATACCTGTCAGAATCTACCTGTTAAGGATCTATTGACAGAAATGCAATGTAACTATGTTTTTAGTGCAGTATAAAGACCTTACATAATGAACCGATATGTTTTAAGTACCTTAAAATGAGTCATTTCTATCTACATACACTGCAGGTCCTCTTACATGGACTTTGCCATGTTGCACCACCATGTTTCTACAGTATCCCAAACAGACAAACTGCTCTACAGAGAGTGTTTCATCACTATGTTGAATACATACAAAGACGAAGGAAGAAGTAGTAGTAATAGTAGTAGTCGACTGGTTTATTAGAAGTGGGAAGAAAAGTGAAATTTGGACAAATGGAGGACCAGACGTATCATTTAGCAGAGTGTGTCGGCCACCGTGGCTTCTCATGCTTGCTTGGAAATGGAGGGGTGAGCGATGACTGAGCTGTTCATTGCAATTCACAATCCTCACCACTAGATGCCACTAAAACTTACACACTAAACCTTTAAAAATGTGTTATTTGTCATGGAGCAATAAAAATACAATATTGCAAGACCAAAATATCGTAATAATCTTTTCTTTCACTTGCGTTGATAACTGGTGAGAAATTTATTTCCCTTTAAGTTTGTGATCACACAGGCTGCATTTGGACTGCAGGCCTTAATGTGGCCCATATCAGACTTCATTGTGAACTGTCCGCAGCCTGAAAGTGACCCGCATGCGCAGAAAATAAGTCTCGGTGTCACACGCGGCACCCTGTTGCAGGCTACAGAAGTAATCAGGGAGCAACACAGGTTAGCTCCGGTTAGCTTGTCCTCTCCGAACTGGAAAAGATCAGATTCCATGTGACTTGGAAGATCAGATCTGAGTCACATATGAGCAAAGAAATCGGATTTGGGTCACTTTGGGCTGCAGTCTGAACGTAGCCTAATTGTGCAACATGAGCTCAGTCTGTGGGGGCTTGGCTTGGTAACCGGAGAGTCACAGATTCAAGTCCAGCATGGATCACTGCCAAAGGTGCCCCTGAGCAATGCCATGAACTAGGGCTGTACATAACGATTATTTTTTAAATCGATTAATATAACGATTATTTTTTGATTAGTCGATTAATCTCACAACACATTTTGTGTATTATAAAGAAAAAAAAATTACCGATTAACGTACCAATTTATCCAAAATAAATATCAAAGCATGTCTAATCAATAATATTCCACGTCACTGATGTGTTGTGATAATAACAATAACAGACATTAATTTGGCTTCTTTACTTAAAACTTTAAATGTTACTGACATGGACTTATTTCAATATTGAGTAATGCGGTATGATAGTCAGATGTATTTCTGCATCAGTGTGGTTTTCTCGCTCATACGTGGCCATTGAATAAACAGAAAATATGAAACGGCTGAACGTTAGATGACACGTGTAACATGTAACGTTACGTTACCATGACAGCAGCGGGGCAGAAATTACTTTTAACATGAAGGCGATAAATACATTTTAACGGACTACGTGTGCTCGTGCTGTTTGTGTGGAGACAGGAGAAGCAGGATTTGCGGCGCTGCCGTCTGAACAAAGTGGTCCGGGATACTTTCGCTTCACGTATTCGTGGACATCCAGCCTGTTCTCATGCTCAGGCGTCACATATGCACGCTTTGGAAAAACCGTGTCTATTGTGCGCAAAACGGCGAATTTGCGTGTATAGTAGACACCCCCAGGTGCGTGATGCATGAAGTCGAGATCTTGTATCTGCAGCTTGTCCGGAGGAATCCCTGCTAACATCGGAGGCAGCAACATTTCAATGCGAATCGATGTATTCATGTAATCGATTACGTATTGATTTATTATTAATTGTTCCAGTGCTGAAGGATCAGGCTTATCAAACATTACTCATTTGGTATTGACACCTATTTAAAGGATCTATCACCATTTAATTTAGTAGTAATCACAAGATTCATAAATACCATGTCATCACAGATTGTTTTCTGCTGTCCAATCAGCTGAAAGCAGAGATCAAGAACACTCGAAGAAACTTATGATCAACTGAGCTTTTAATCAATAAACAACAGCGATGCAACTGTAAGATAACAACTACTAACTAGCTAAGTGTTTGTCAGCAGCTGATTTTTGTGGTTGCTTAGCCACAGCAGAGCATGATTTTCACAATAAAAGTACACTGGTGCACATTATGTCTTCGGCATGTCCTGTGCGATGGCCCCTCGCTGTGTCTATCTGATGGTGCAGTTGGTGAGGGAGGGGGCCCTGCACAGCCCCTTCCCCTTCACCTCAAACCCGCAGCCTTTATAGTTCGCCACGCCCCGGCTGTCGACCTGCAGGTCGGGCTGAAGGAGCTCCCAAACCCTCTGCTTGGACTGCAGCTCTCTGTCCGGGTCACCTGAACACACAGAGAGCGAGATAAACAGAGAGTTGGTGAGTGATTACCCGGAAAATCCCAAAAGCCACTTTCATCCAGTTGTAGGTGACATCTGAGTCGTCCAACACGTCCTCCTACCTAAACAACACAGGTCGATCGTCAAGTGTTCCAAAACGACATACAAGAGTTTTTCCTGTTTCAGTCCAGCGACAGGCTTATCGGACCTTAAGTATGTTACGTAAGTACCTAAGTCACGTGAAGTTTAACAAGTGGAAAACATTGTAAAAAAGGTTGGTTAGGTTTAGGCAACAAAACCACTTCATTGGGTTTAGGAAAATATTGTGGTCCAGGTTAAAGTAAGGAAAGTTATGTAAGTCTCGTGACGGACGTGACAGAAATCAGTAATGCTATACTTAGAACTCAAAATAACTAAACATTTACTTGGTTTCACTGGGAACTTGAACGCATTTCTCCTGTGTGAAAGTCCCAGGTTTGACCCATTCACCTTCACATCCTACCTCCTTACAGGGACTTTATTTAAAAACACTTTATCTGAATTCCTCTTTTGCTCCCGTCATACAGCCACTAGTGGTTGCTTGGTCAAGGCCCTTTGGCATTGCCTTTTAATGCCCTGGGTACCCCTTTAGCGTCATTTTTAGACGTTTAAGGCTCCATGTTGAAAAGGCACATTATTGAAGTTGTGAAACTTTGCAATTTGGTTAGGTTTAGCCACAAAAGTACTTGGTTAAAGTTAGGTTAGGTTGAGGTTGTGGTTTGGCTTAAAATAACTACGTACGTCAGTTAACACGTAAGTTAACTTACGTCACGTCATTTTACGCAACTCACGTAACTTAAATAAAAATATATAATGTTGACTTTTTGTTTCACACCGGTCTCCTGGTTCAAAGTGCGGGTTCTGGCCCTACATCCACCCCAACCACCTTCTTACTCAGTCTTTTCTGTTAAATATCATATTCCTGCCTTTACAGTCAAAAAACGATGCTACAGGGCTTCCCCCACTGCGTTGAACTGCGACGCTATAGGGATCCCCTGTGCGTTACAAACTGATGCCGATGTGTCTTGACCTCGTGTACATACGTGATGAGTTGGGGAGGAAGAACGGGTTGAACAAGCTGCATAATAATCACCCTACACGGCTGTTTTACTGGTGAGGATGGATGAAGCCGTCATCTTCCTGAAAAAGGAGACCTTGCGAGTGTACAGAAATAACAGCTTCCATGTTTCATTGATTGACGTGACAAATGATAACATGAACCCCTTGACTTAAAACAACACCAGATAGATACAGTCACTACTGGTTAAGGCAAAATAACCGTAAGTTAGCTTGACTAGCTGTTGTGACTGGTTAACAGTTAGATAACGTGTTAGTAGCTTGCTAACAACGCATTACAATGTAAGCTAACATTTCTACAGTGTGAGAGCAAATGAATGTGCCACTTTTATTTCTGATTAGGCACTAATAATCGTGGGGGCCATTTGTAATTCCAAGACGCAAATAAAAATTTGCTATTTGCTGTTAGCTTAATAATCATTAAACTGATTTTTTTTATGTTGTTTAATTTATTCACGATCTTCAGTGATTATTTTTATTGTTTTATTATCTTTGTGACCATGATTACCGGGGTAGTTGAGGAAGGTAACTCTGTCTCCGGGGGTGGAGCCTGTGGGCGGTACCAGCAGCTCAGTGCTGTCATCAGGGGCGGAGCAACATAGGAGGCGGGCCTGAGAGACCACGCCCTTCAGCTTACAGGCCTTGACATTGCATAACAAGACAGCTAGACCGCCCTGGAGCTGCGAAGAGAGAGAGGTGAAATACTTTTGTTAAAATTTAATAAAGACAAAAGAAAGAAGGAATGAGATAAAGGGTGGATTAAACTGAAAGGAAAGAATAAACAGAAATTAGAAAAATAAGAATTCAAAGAAGAAATTTCAGTAGGAAAAAACTGAGAATTTTAAATATATATATATAGAGAGAGAGAGAGCGAGAGAATAAAGTTGTAATATTTCAAGATTAATGTCTTAATATGTCAACATTAACATTGTAAAAACTGGAAAACAAAGTCAGAATATTTAAGAACCAAAGTCGTAATATGATGAGAAATAAAAGTAGGCTAATGTCTCAAGAATATGGTTGTACTATTGTGAGAACAAAGAGTAAATGAAAGATAAAAGCTGAAATGTTTAGAGTAGTTTGAGAATAAACTCGCACTAATGTGAGAATAGAGTTGTAATATTTCAACAATAAAGTAGTATAGTATTGTGAGTATAAAGTAATATTTAAATAATCAAATCTGACAACAGTCTTAATCGATCAACTTTATTTTAGACGCATAGGTCCATATCAGTAAAAGACAATAAAATACATATAAAGACAATACAAGATACCCAGTACAAAAGCTACAACACATATCATAACACATAACACATGTAGACATTTGTTCCAATGTTTCCAAAAACACGAGGAACACCTTGTATCACTTTTTATAGGTTCAGTTAAAGCTAAAATGACCAAATGTTTTGAATTAATCAGCCGACACATAAATTTATGCATAAGATTCTGCAATACAGCATAAAGACCGGGAACATTACTTGTCACAAACATATGACTTGCACTTGTCCATCTTGGGAACTTAAGCAGGATTCTAAATTAATACTTCAAAGTACAGATTGAATTACTAAAATATATTATATTATTTTGACAAAAATAAAATAAGAAATAAAAGTTGTAACGTTATAAAAAATAAAGTCGTGCGTTACCTCCTCTAGGTCTGTTTTCTCTCCCAGTTTGCTGACGACAGTTCGGGCGGCGCTTTCCCCTACGTCCACTTCCTGGACAGACAGCTCCTCGGCCAGTGGGTGGTGGCGGACGCCGAGGATCCGTCCAACCCGCAGGTCCAGTCGTGACACGTCAACCTGAGGCTCCACCCCCAAGGAGAGCAAGTCACAGGTGGGACGAGCTAAGAGAGAGAGAGGTAAAGTCATATTTTTCTATCTGCCCTCCCACCCTCCTTCCTTCCTTTCCTCATCTCACCTTTCCTCTCTCCTCTCTTCCTCCTGCTCTGCCTCTCTCTCCGGTCATGTGAGGAGGAAGAGGAGGGGGGAGGAGGATTTGTTGGAACAGCAGCTGATGCTCCAGCGGTGGAGGGAGGTTGCGTTGTGGGGGCGGGGCTACGGGTTGGAGAAGGCGTGGAGAACAAAGCCTTGGCTGAAAGAAAAAAAAAGAGAGAAGATTTTTTTTAAACTGAAAGCAAAAAAATGCATGAATTTAAATTAATGTGGCTGTTTTTATCTTTTGGGTAAATCTCCAAAATGTTTTGACTTAATAAAGTTCTTATTAAATTAAAATAATCCACTCTGACCACAGTCGACATTGATGCAGCTCAGAGGAAAAACATCTGCAGTTGCCCAAGTGTGTCAGTGAGTGTCTGTTTCTATCTTTGTGAGGACTGGGTTGAGTTTTACACCTTTACACCTCAGGACTGTTTCGTTTTAATGTCTTCAGAGGGCCATTTTTAAGGGTTAAGATTACGTTTTAGGGTTAACATTTTCAGGTTTAGGGAATGCATTCTGTCACAGAGGGTGTATAATTGTGTACCGATGCGTCGCCTCTGTTTTTCCTGCAGCTGATTCTTCAGCTGCTCGATGTCTTTCTTCAGTTTGCTGTTTTCCACCAGCAGCTTCTTTTGATCTCTGACCGACGCCTGCAACACTAAAAAATAAAATGTTTCATTTCAATCATCCTCACGAGCATAACCTGCTTAACATTCATTTGTTTCACAATGTCACAGCATTTTATTAGAGCCTAAATCAGCACTTTCTTTGTTACACATTCAGTTACAGACATGGGGGCCTTAAATAAAAGCAAGAAACTAAGAAAATATTACTTGTTGTTTTTGTATTCTCAGTGTTTCCTGCAGTTTATCTGCTTGCTGACTTGTATTTAAATGACTTGGCTCCAAAACAAAAAGGATCCAGGGTTCTGGTTCAGTCCTACATGTACAGGTGACGAGTTTTCTTTTGTTGTGATTTTAATTAATATGGCATCCGTTTATTGATCTTTCATTGGTTTGTAACTTGGAAATTTAATCCACTACTGGACTACTGACTCTTACGTGCTTTCTCTCTCGCCAGCATGGCGTGAGTTTTAAAATACTCCATGATCTGCTCGCCGTCCTCTGGATCGAGTTTCTTTAAAACAGCTTCCACGCTGAGAGACAGAAAAACAGTCGATAAGACAGTGAAACAGTGGGAAAGTAAATTTTCCTATAGAGAGCCATGAACGTAGGTTGGGTCAAAATAACATTACATGACTTGAATTACTTAACTAGAGCTTGAGTGACCTGTGTAACTTAAATAAAAACATTTCTGGTTTCTATAAAGATGGCTCCCTCATCAGGACTGAGCCTACAGGTCACATGACCATCCACCATGTTTCCAAGTCTGATGAAGGCCTCTACAAGTGTGACATCAGCGGTCGTGGAGAGTCTCCATCCAGCTGGATCTCTGTCACAGGTGAGGAGCTCAAAGATAATTCTCAAACTGACCTTGTTTAGTTTCCTACATTGAGAAAATTGACTTTTTGTTTCACACAGGAAACAAAGTTGAAAGTCCGGTTTCTGGCCCTCAGTCCACCCCAACCACCTCCTTACTCTGTCTTTTCTGTTAAATGTCCTACACCTACCCGTCAAAAACTGACGCTACAGGGCTTCCCCCACTGCACTGAACTATGACAGTAAGGGGTTCCCCAGTGAGTTTCAAACTGATGCCAATGGGTCTTCACCAATGCGTCCAATTGTGACAATTTAGGGAGTGAGAACGGGTTGGGGGAAACAAAAAATTTAAATTGACTCTTTTCCTAAACCTACTCCCAAAATGAAATGCTGTTGCCTGAGCGGCTAATAAACCTTTGATTCACATTAAGTCTTAATGTTGATAAGCTTTTTGCTCCCCAAATTCTCAAAATTCATTGTATTATAATAAACCTAAAAAAATTCTAAACATGCATTGATCAATAACTAAAACTATGAATTTGCAATCAAATCCATATGTTCAAAATACATATAATAAAATCATGGCCACTGGGCATCAAGCTCGCTTCCTTTGCAAAATCCAATTTGACGGCACTGTCTGGCTGGCTGGCAATACAAAACACGGAAAAGGAGATCCCACATGTGAAAACTCTGTGCCCCGTTGCTGATAATTGTCTGCCACCGGTGCTTAAGTCTCAATCAATTCAGACAAATTTAAGTCGAGTCAAAAGTCCGATGTAACAAAGTCCGATCTCAAGCTGAAGTCTCAGCAGTTTTTTTGACTTCCTTTGACCTTTGATTGCTGTTAAGGACATGAAGGACGAATGAGCTTTGTCAGGTAAGAAAAAGATGTCACAAATCTTTCAAATGTCTGTTTATCAACATATCTCGTGCAAATATGATGAGTTAACATAAATTAAAGAGTTAAAATGGCTTTATGATCTCATCTGTTTTCAGTGACACCACAGGCTCAAACACAGTCCGGGTCTGACATGACTGACAGTACGCAAATCAGACCGGCAGCAATGTCATCAGCGCACGTTTATATAGATGATATCTTACAGGAAAGGAGGTCAGTGTTGTTGTCATTCTCAGAGGATATGCAAGGAGTGAAATGTCAGAATTAATTGACGAGAGAAATTAAATAAATTCTGTTTTCTCAATCCGCATCAAAGCGCTTCCTGTTTGACATCAGATTAACAGGTGGATTGGAACACGCACATTTTTGCTGATAATACTTCTATACTTTTACCATGCAGTATTTTACGTTGTTGTATTACTACTTTTACCTCCCAAATCATAAAAAGACAACACAGTTCACAGGTAAGTTGTATATCAGAGTAAACAACAGGAGTAAAGAGGAGAGTTTAAATAGTTAAACCAAACGAGGAGAGGCCGAGCATGTTACTAAGATAAACTGAGACATGAAAGCATAGAGAGTCATCATTGAAGTTTTGATAGATGTTATCTACGATGAAGGAACGTACGCATTAATACCATCAAAGTACTGCACACACACACAGACTTGCTGAGAGCAGCCTTTTTGCATAACGATAAACAGAATACTGGCGCACCAGTCAGCTGGTTAACATTTACATACACAAACACACTCGACTGACACTAACACACTTATTTACACAAGCTCTTCATTAAAGGGAAAATACCACTAAAACACTTTAAACACGTTTAAATCTTAAATTCTTAATTCTTAAATGCATCTTGGCAATAGACTTTGTGAAGCATTTTGGCTCAATTTTAAGATCAGTAGATAATGATTTTCAGAGCCGATGTGGACACTCTCACACATACCCTCGTCGACCTTTGCAGCTTTATGCATGCACAAGGTATAATTTCACCATCAGGTCTTAAGGCACTTGTGTAAGTGATGTGAATTTGTGTTAATATTTTGTGTCATGTTCTACTTTAGGGAACGCTGACACTTGAATTAGGACAAATAGCAAACTGTCCTGACAGAGCTGACCTTGTAGTGAACAGAGCTGTGTGTGTCCACCATCCACTTTTAAATGAACCTCTTCTGTCTGAGTTCAGACTGACACCTGACTAACAGACACCAAACTTACACACAGTTTGGTAACAGGAGTCCATGGTTGTTGTCCTGTTAGTGGTCGTAGCTTGGAGACTTTTTCCCCTCTTCCTCTGTTTATTCAATAAAATGATGTACAGTCCTGGGGACAAACTGTCAGGGGGAGTAAACCGGCCCAATGCTGAGATAAATAGAAAGAGGTTAGAAGGAGAGCTTTTGTGACTGGTTAGCTCAAGCATGTCAACAACTTGCTAGCTTATCGGTGGTTACCAGGCCAGCTACTGCTTCACCAGTCAGCTCAGTGAGTACTCATAATCTCACAAACTTCTAGAGCCAAATATTTAGCAAATTACTTCCACTGTGTCACTTTCGGGTGCAAGTGACAAAAACTAAACTTGTTTTTGTCACTTAGGAGGACATCATATCATTGATTCCTCCTGGACCCTAGCTCAAATCATACTTTACTGGAGGTTTTCCTTAAACTAACAGTATAATAGCGGGGGTCCATGTAATATGTTTTGTAATTTGTCTTTGACCATATTGAGGCGGCAAACATGTAATCTTGTCCATTTACACAAAGCCAGTGTAGTATAAACATCCTAACCTTTTAACAAAACCCATAGTCTTGATCCTAATTTATAGGCTAATGCCTGGCCTTGTGAGGACCAGCATTTTTTTGCCCAAATGGAAAATCAGTCACCACAATATGAGTGTGTGAAAAGATGGATGTCCTCGCAATGTGATTAATCCAAATGCACACACAAACACGCAGCAGCTGCTAAGCCACTGAAATGTAGAGAGACACAACAGCTGCAGTCAGACCTCCTGCTATAAATAACATGAGCTGGTAAACGAGACAACAGCGGTGGAAGAAGTACTTTTACTTTAGTAAAAGCAGGAATATCACACTGAAAAAAATACTCTGTTACAAGTGAAAGTGAAGTGCTGAATTGAAAAATCCCACTAAAGTAAAAATATAGTATAATTTTCGACTAATATCAGTATTAGTAGAAAATGTCCTTAAAGTTTCAAAAGTAAATGTACTTATTGTGCTAAAAGTCTCCATTCAAAGTTTTATATTTTTTATACATAAGGCTGTCAGATAAACTAGTACTAGTACTATATTTCCCTCTGAAATGTAGTGGAGTAGAAGGAAAATACCTCAAAAGTATACTTAAGTATAGAAATTCAGTAAAAGTACTTCAAGACAACACACACAAACAAAAACTTTGAAATTCTCACCACACGAAACAAAATAAAGGAAAATTAATCAAAGGAAAACAACAACAAAAACATTATTTAAGGACAAAGGAGCTCTTTTAGCATAAGAAATCTCTTACAAACAATAAAATAGTAATTTCTTATTGTCTGATAAGAGAAATTGTCAGCTTTAACTACTCAAATAAAGTTAAATTAACAACAAATATTTCCTCTTTGCTTTGCCATGAAAAGGACCCTAAAATTAAAGCCACTTCACAGAAGTTAAATAAAGTCAACAATGTGATAAACATAATATAATTCAGACATAAAAGACTGTGTGTCTGCAGCTGTGGGAGTTTTAAACAATTCGCTGGAATAATCTCATGAATCACAAACATTTAAGACAAACCATGCCTTTAAAAAAAACACACTCCAGGCAGACTTTATCTCTGATTTAACCTTTACATGCCATCTGCAAGGAGTCTAAATCTTCAAACTACTTTTATATACAAAGAGGAGGGGTGGGGTTTGTAAAACAAATTAAGAAAACACAACAAAACGCACTCAGACAGTCGACGGGTTTGTAAATCATACCGGGGAACCAGGTTGTCGGTGTTGTCCAGTCGAACGATGTTGTCGGTCGGTCGGTCAGAGAAAGAAAGCTAGGAGTTCGTCTTCAGCGAGACACGTACACTGTCAGCTGTCTGTTTCCATCTCCAGCTGGTTGGAGG